>NW_019211456.1:9498088-9499330 GCF_002443255.2 Varroa destructor
GGAACGCTATACGTTTCGTTATTGTTACTACTTTATTTTTATGACGAATCGATAGTTACCTATTTCTTTCAACTATATTATAAATTCTTTTTAACTTTCGACTGACTATATCTCAAACAAAAAGCAGTCGGTAATAAGTTGATCATACGATTCCACCATTGCCCTCAATATTTTCTATGTTCCATGTCGGTCCTAGCCGGTAGGGCCTAGCAAAGCATGTTGGTAAATTAATGACTTTTACGTCCTATGACTATCAGTGGTATCTCGTAAAAAGGTTCACCATAACTATATACATAGTGTGTAAATAACGAACCTCTGAATGGTCTAGCTACTAGTACAAACAGCATGGCCCATCGAATAGATGTATAACGATACCTAGCGGACCACAGTGGCAAACGACCCTTGAGATAACACTCGGTACATGTGATTCATGTAAATTTTTTTGCTTTCTCCTGAATACGTTTTTTTTTTAAACTACCAGTCGTATCCTTACTAGAATTTAGGACGTTTGATTTCTTGATAAAATTAGTCACCTAGAGTCATAATGTTCCTATAACAATTTTCCACGATCTCTTATGCATCTAGATTTCACTAGTAATTGCAATAACGATAACGTTCATATAGATCCCTCGCAGAATAATCGGAACGATCCATTCGGTTCGTGTTTCTGAAGTTATATTATAGCACGCAATGCCTATGATAGAAAAAACCTAAGATAGAAAAAAAATTTTGATTTTTTACATTGCAAACATTTTCGTCGTGAATATGGCAAAGAAAAGCAGACAAAACCAAAACAATTGGCCATTACCCGTTAGGTAAAAGCTTGAGCTCACGAGCTGTGCACCTCGGACAAAGTCGATGATGATGATCACCTAGCGATTTAGGAAGGCAAATTATCATTGTCCATCGTAAAATTCACTGAATGAGAGGATCGTGCAAAGCGAACGATAAGAATTCACGCCGCTCTTCATCAAGCGTCTCCTATCCGATTCTGCATGGATGTGTGCTTTTTTCGTGCATCGCTAACCGAACGACAATTACGCTTTGTTTCAATGGAAACGCAAACATCTGTCCGGCCGTGTAAAGCCAACAATCACAATATAATGTAACTTTGCGCCCAACAAAAAAACAGCGCATAAGGGCAAAATCTACTGGACGATATCAACAAACAATCGACATCACCTTTACGCAGCAGCAGCCCCTAAGGGAAGCAAAGCATGGCATGAGCCCTCAATGCCGACT
>NW_019211456.1:9499430-9678593 GCF_002443255.2 Varroa destructor
TATATATATATATATGATGTTGTATCGCTACCTCGATGTTTTTCGAAATAACCCGACTTCAGACTCTGAAGTCGGTCTATGATGTCTAATTCTAGACCATATATATATATACATACATGGGTGTCTGTTATGAATCTCCTGTTAAATCCTGATGACTATTTTTCTAATGAGTAAAAAGCAATTCAATCCAGAACGATGGCCTATAATTTCGTTATGTATTAACCTTGCGTAGTGAAAATCGTATTTAGTCAAAACTTTACGCATCCTTTGTGTTTGTATGTAGGTAAGCCTTTTTTAGTAGGTAAATGCTTTACTTCCTGACCTTACGATGCTCCTGGTGAACGATATGACGGGTTTGTTACACATGATGCAAGATATTTCTACTCGATGTCGTCTAGTTGACGCAACAAAAAAGTTTTGTTGTGAGAGCTGTGGTCTTATAAAACACCAGCCAGATTCGTCTCTAGAAATAGATTTATTCAATGGCGAATGTCAGAAAGCGACTAGTCGCACACTAAAGAGAAACCAGCTCTAGTTCGTCAACGCATCCATTTAATACCGCTGACCATTCTTTTGAATTCACCTGGAATTCCCGCGACAGCGCTTATGACTACTTATTTTTATTTCTTTTTCTGTATTGATCTATATTCTTTTCCTGGAGTTACGACAGTACCAAGCGATATGGCGATCACCGTTGCACTACACCCCTATCTCCGTTTCTTGTCCTTTGTTCTACCTACTCCACGATGAACTTGAAGCCCACAAACGTGACGTCAAACTCGACTTTTTTTTGTCTCCCTCAATGCTCTTTTGTGCGCTGCTCCGAACAGAAAAGGCTATGTTGGTGCCTTTCGAGAGCAGAAAAGCGGCCTGCTGAAAGAGTGAACGTTGTGTTGTGGTGCGAGACGGTCGTCTTTCGCCCCTACGAAAACTAGCCCTTTGGGCTAGAGACGGTTTGTATGGTTCCTAGCCACCATCTCCTACTAGTTTACATGTGGCATGTTCATAATTTGTGCTCGCAGTAGCGATGTCACGAAGGCTATAAAGTGAATAGCGCGTCCGACTCAGTCGTCTTGTTATATTGGTCCTTGTGGTTTCGCTGCTGTTAATGATCGTAGGACATACCCGGTGGCCTGTATATAGATTTTTTGAGTGCAATAGTCATTATGATTTTATCTACTACCGTTCATCATTTCTAGTAAGAATATGCAATTCACAAAGGAATTCATCTGGAATGATATGTTGGCTCGTTATAGCTGCTACGAGGTAGGAAGCCTTGCAGAAGGACATCATAGTCGCGTAAGAAGCGTTGACTGTGACGAGCTGTGACCATAAATCAGCTAGCGGTAGAGTTGATTCGAGTTCTCCTGTAAGTTGCGCAGAAGCGACGTGTTGTCCTCAGTGAAGATATTCTGGGTTGTGTGAAGTTAAACTCCAAACGCAGTCGGGATGGCGGTCGCGTGCGACTGCGCGTGTGAGCATCTCGCTTCAACGACAAACAAATCGGGTATGGATATTCGAATATGGCATCTATGAGAAGAGGAAAAATCCTAATATTTTAATTGCTTTAGCTATATTATCGAATTTTCTATAAATTTATTCACAGAAAAAGCGTCTGATCGAGGCTAGTACTGGTTCTGAATTTACGACTAGTTCGAATGCAAAAGAACGGGTTCATAGCGACTGTCGGGCGACTTGAGCCGAAGCCGATATTGCGAAGTTCTCGATATTTTTTTAATTCTAATCGAATTTAAAAGCGAAAAACAATCAGTAAAACGAAATTTGCCGAATAGGCCTCCCGTAGGAAAGGAAAAAGGACAACTTTTAAAGTCACGAGCACGACTTACTTCCTGTGGCGATTGACAAACGGAGTGGCTTTTATTATTTGTTTTTCTTTTACTATAATTATATGGTGAAATAACAACAAAGACGCTATATCAGTAAATGTTTGGGTTCAAACAATTGAAGTCTCCTATATATGTATTTTCTCATACACGACGCGATTATGTAGGCCAGTAATTTTGAAGCATGAAATGCATGTTCCTATTTTCGTAGTTAGGAACTCTAGAAATATTGTAATAAGGCGCTGCTCTGTCCAAGTGTTCTTTTGCTGTGTATAAAGCTAGCTACCGGCGTCTGCTCCTGTATATCGCCAATTTAGCTTGACAGTTTTTCGCAGCTCTTGAAACTTCGTCAAATAACAAGGGATATCATATCGCTGGTCGATGAGGTCGCCTTCGATTGCCACCGTCGATGCTGTGTACATTTACTATCAATGCTGCACGGTCATGTCAACTGGATCGTCCGTCTACACTAGTTATCCTTCATCCAGCGAACGAAATGGCAATTTCTTCTTTTCGCTGGCGATACTTCCCCATGAGGCAACATCGTTGTGATGATTCGGCTCTTGGTGATTTCACAAAAATCATCAACAATCTTCTATTTGCCTGCCGCTGCTAATTCTACGATAGTTCCATTTTGTAGCACCGTCGGGTGCACGTCTGTGCGTGGAGGAGATCTATGTGATCGGCCGCAGCCTTCTCGCGATCCCTGTCGGAAGATCTTTGTTAGTCGGTGGTCCGCAGCCGGTGGTGACGAAAGTGCTGAGGCGACTGAGGTCGACATAAGTGAACTTCACCGACGCAGGAAAGCAAGACGGATATCGACGAAGAGTAGAAAGGGAAATAATCGAAGTAGAAGAAAAGACAGAAGTTGTCGAAGGCATTTAGTTGAACACGCGAAGCGATCGGTGGCAGATCGCAGTTTAGACGACAACATCGTTGTGGACGAGTTGCCTGGTCTCTCAACCCTCACGTGCCGAATGCAGTGCACCGCACAATCAGCCTGTCTGTCCATCCGTCCGCTCAGCGGTCGTAGATCTCGTCGACAACTTGTAAATTTATGTCTCGACTTCAGCGACCGCTGCCTCGGTCCAACAATCGCCAGTATCATTGCTTCCCTTGTCGTTATACGGTGACAGGTTCAATGCTTGCGCAGAGGCAGCTTGTCGACTGGCGATCCATGTCGGTACGATTTTGCGTTTTCATAGCCACCGATGGTCGGTCGGCGCTGTTCTCACATGGCCGCGAGTTCTGCACGACGCGTTCTTAAAACCGCACACAAAGGCTTGGGTAACGGCTGTTGTTGCCATTCCTCGATTTCAATACGTTTGCTTGGTACATGGTTGATCCTCGCAGTTGACTCCATCCGTTTGATTCTTGTTAATAAAGAATGCTGATGAGAAGTCGGGAGACTGCTGGCTATACAAGCAGGCCGACTTAGGACGGATGGCGTGTGCAGTTGTCGACGACAACGCGGCTCTCTTCTCGTTCTTGCCTTCCCAACACTTCGTCGGGCTCTGTCCGATTCAAGGTTTTGTGCTCCCCGCTCTTGCTTTCTCCACTCCCGCTGCGATACCCATGCTGTCACCGTTTCTGATACTCCCGATACGGCGACGACGGCGCTTAAACGTTTGGTACTTCAGTGGCAGTCTGCCTCGCTTGAAATGGTGCTTTGCCATTGCCGCTATTGCTAACTGTTGTCACCGACAATCTCTTCTTCCTTCAGACGCCGCATTACGCGTTTCTGATCTCAGCGCATCGTTGCCTCGTATTTGTTTGATGCTGTGCGATGCCATAGCAAAATTGCCCAATAATAATAATAATACCACGGCCATGTGTAAACTGGCCAGCAACTCTTCCTACAATTTGTTTTGCCAGAGGAACACACACAGGCGACAGCGAGCGGAAACGATAGAGACAAGCAAACGAGAAAAAGTCACCTTTTATTAAATTTATACTGCATTGTTTAGTACCAACTGTGGCCGTTTCAGTTTTGCATCGACACAATCCAGCTCTCTTCAACCTTAGTCGCCCTTCTGTGACAATACATACACTCTATATACATCTGTATATATTTTTCATTACCGCTCTGTATAGCCTTTAGTGCTTGTTTTTTTTTCTTAATTTCCACTTACGTGAAGTACTTTCAGAGTTGAAAATAAGAAATAAAGATAAGCCCGGTAAGTTGGCACCGGGCGAACAGATAGTAGCGCAAGCCCTGCAATAAGGATGCACGTTTGACGGCTAGTCATCGCTAATCGACGCTGGATCGAGACTGTATCCTCCAGAACCCATGTGGTGGTTTTTGCTTGGACGCCATCGGAATGAAACAGAAGTGGTTTACATGTAAATAATGTGAGTGTGATGGTGACGTATTCACTCAAGAGACGCTGACCGCCTAAAGGCTGTGCTTATGATACGTGGTGGACCAGTGCTGACTACCTGGACATAGTCAACAGAACATGTTCGGGTTTTTGTTGTTTCATCAAAAGATATAAGTAAAAGGAAATGAATTGTGGAACTAGACAACGAAAAAGGGCCTTGTCTTTGTTTTCGGGATGAGAGAACGAACTTTATCGTGCTTGACTCGAATTGACTAGAGATCAGCTAACGCGCCGCCGTATTACACGAAGGAAACCTTGGACATACGGAAAATCCCAGAATACCTGTCCATTTGCATCGAAACCTTAAATTTTGAAAATGCGCCTAATCTGAGGTAATGAGGAACGTGTATATTAGAGTCGGACACTTTGTGGTGGCCATCGTTCAGTCGTACGAAAACTTGCTTACATTGAAGTGGAGTTATCCCGACAGCCAATGGCAGTGATTAGCGAATGAATAACAGTTGTAGCTCAAACAAACAGACAAAAAATAACCATAACAACACAGTTGTAGGCAAATGGCCGATTCATGGCTTGTAAATAGGATAGCAGCTTCACTGGTCTGGCTGAGTTCAATACAACGGTTAGTAAAAGTGTCAGTCATCTCGAAGAAAATGAGTTAAGCGCAAGATGTCTATATGCCATCTTGCTTCGGATAATTATCTTTAATGCGATAATTGTCTGTGCCTGCGTAGGCCGTGATCTAGTGACTGCAGCTGTGTGAGTTCAGCACAAACTCAGAGTGCCCTCATGGGGGAGCTTTCCTTCCATGAATACAAAAAGGACGCCTATTATTGCAACATCTCACTGCATACAACGTTTCGATGCTGAAACGAGTCAACACCCTACGACTTTGTGATACCTATTTGTTTGGCGTATGTTCAGTTTTATCTAATGACAAACATGAGCTTCAGCCGAAGCAACTTCGCAAAGAAAGGACGCTGTCATCACAGGAATGAGCCAATAGACCTGAAAAACACAACCGTGCCTATTTAGGGTATACAAAAAGAAACCCATATTTGTGGTTATGGGAAACTGATACAAGTGAAGAAGAAAAAATGCAGTTGAATAGATCGCCAAGTGGGTCATAGTGGAATGCTGTTAACTCAGGATCAACCCCTGAGTCAACCTCAGTCTACTAAGGCCCACCCCGGGCAGTGCAGCTTTCTGTTTTATTCGTGCGTATTTTATGGGATTATTTTGAAAAGGCATTTTTTTTTTTTATCAGGTTTATTCTGAAGCGAAGACAATCTCGACAAACCGTCGGCTAATTGGTACGAATATCGACATCAAATAGACTGGTTTAATGTAACAATTGCTAAATTTTACTCCTAAAAGGATCTTCGTTACCTGTTAGTTTTTTGTTTCAAGGTTTACAAATATACGTGGCTTACTGAGAGCCATCAAAGAACCAAAAACCTACATTTGCAGTCGTTTCTCTTAAATCTATGATAGTGTGACAAACCCTGTGAAATTTTAGAGCCTGAGAATACTTATCAATATTAAGGTACCGATCGACATGAACTTTTTTTTGCTATAGTACTATTTCTTTTTGCTAAACGTTGACTTCAGCCAATTGGCCTATTCTGTTGCTGCAGCGTGCCTTCCATATACTCAGCTAACTTGCTTAGAAAGAGCTAACGTAATTGTGCTTATGCGAATAGAGCGTTCGATAGAAAATCTTCACTGTTTATATAACTTGCGATACATAGCTTATCCTATGAGTGCTTCAACCGCTCGTACGGCGAGAATCGACCAGTGATGAACGCTAGCGAGGAAGTAAACAATGAATGCGCTTGTTGTGCTTCGTCTTCATACGGGGACTTCAGCCAAAAATCAAGGGGGGACTATTCGAGTTCTCTATTCAGGCTAGTCGAAAGCTATATCGCCTCCGTTATAGTAGCGCGTATATACATGCGCCAATACATCCACGCTTAGAGCGCTAACAAGCCCCTTCCGGTCGACGATCGCTGTTTCACTTTTGCATGCCGTCTGTTGCTCCTGCTGTTTTGGTTCGCGTCGAGCCCCCGATTCGAAACCCTTTGACACACAACCCTTTGACTTATCAGGAGGAGAGACCCACCGGCAACATGGTCTGCTCGTTAGAACATGACAGGGGCGTGTTGCCAGGCGTTACCTGTCAGACCAGGCTATACTGTTCAGGCCAGTTCTCGAACGACGTGCCGGCCTCCTGCGTTTCCACGAGGGGACTGGGGTACTACGAAAGATAAACGGGCGCCATTGAATAAAAGGTTATTTTCAGAAGGGTATTTTTCCAAACCCATCTCTAACGTTTGCTGGATATCGTAATGCTCTAATATATCAGACAGGGTAATTATAATCGGCCATACACAATTGTGTTACTCTTGCGCATTCTCATTCTTTAAGAACATCTACGTCAACGAGACCAAAGCCGCAATCCAGAGAGTTAGCTATGCCGTCACGCCAGCTATAACACTGCGGATTCCGAGTGGCGTAAAGACACTAGCGACAATGCAATATCGCTCTCTTGCTACGTTCACGCTAGTTCGCGCGAGCGTTACGGTTCGACCCACACACACGCACCGATGAGCCGCGTGGAGTATTCGACAAGCAGCAGCAGCAGCAGCAACGCTGTCCTACGAATAGTGGCCATGGAACGTTTAGATCTTCTATTCTGCTTTCAGCGTGGGTGACCGACGATTTTGATATGGCGATGGCAACGATTATAGCGACGCTGGTTTATGCAACTTTTGGGCGTTCTACGAATAGATGTGTATGTGTGCGTTGTGTACGTCCGCCATTTGGTGGAGTGGTATAATAGCGCAGATTTATTGTAGAGGCCACTCTCAGCTGTTCAGCAGTATAAGCTAAATTTGCTCGAGCTGGAGTGAGAGTTCTCGAGCAGACAAATAGGGATAAAAAAAAAAATGCCACAGACTTTTCTGTGATTGGGATGGCTTGGAGCAGCTTCATAAAGCCACCTCACTGGGCACTCTCTTCGTGGTGGCGAGCATTTTCATTCTACCACTGGCTCTCTCGTTACGCTTGTTAATCGTTTTGGCTCATCATATATCGTAATGGGGGTTACGCTCTCAATGAACGCTTGCAATCATTCGTTCACGCACTGGCCAAACCTGTTGTGTTAGTTTGCTGTTACGTTGTTCCATAGAAGCTATAATGGGAAAAATGAGATCCGCTAACGAACATAACAGGGAGGGCGTGTGGACTATTTCGTTTCGTGAAGTGGGCCAGATCAGGTCGGGTTGGGCCTGGGTTTGTTGATTGCACTATGTCAGCGGGAAACCGTAGCGTAATAATTGTCCCCGTTATGCGGTGACGTGCATTCGGGTATGTAAGCGGACACGGACATAGGAATACACAGGTGCATACAGGCGCACAGACAGACATATGCTAACCAGGCCAGTGTCACGGCGCGCTGATGCAAGCGAGCGGGCGAACGAGTAAACGACTGAGCGATTCTATTATACAACGATACAGAGAACGAAGAAGAATCTGTTGATGGTGAGTTTACGAACTGCGATTGCCACTGTGGGTGAGAAAATGGGTGATGCCGGTATGGCGACGACGTTATGGCCGACGATGGCATTGCCGGTCCCGCTGCCACCGGTTGGCACAGCAAAATCCAAATGTATAAGCCACTATGCCTTAGTGTTATGTCAAAAAGTCCGCGTACATAGACATATTACAATATGATAGTGACGGTAGTGGTGAAACAGCACATCACCAAGACGTCTGCTGACGACCGACCATTGACGGAATCGCAGACGTAGATAGCTCTGGCTTTTGAAACATAATCTATTCAGTGTATCTGCATGTATTGTTCAGAGGAAATTTAACCGGCTCTTTGTGAGGCCTCACTGTCAACACTTACGACATTGGTCAGGATTCTAATGATACTGAATGTAACTAAATAGCATATCCGTTCAACATACCGAATGGAAATTTAGCAGTACGGTCTAAACGCGTAGCGCTGATGGCACGAAGACGCTCAGCGTGACTAACAAGCCGCAGAAAGGGACACTGCCATCATTGTTAACGATTTTCGAAGAACAAAAGATCGGTAAGTTGACGAATTTAACGAAACATTCACAAACGGTCCTCGTTCAAACATGTACGGTAGTTCGTTCCCATATAATCTAAATATATCTGTCTATGGTTAAAATCCGATATCCGAAAAAATAATAATAATATTAATCCTATTATTGTTGGCATCTGCGGTAAACGTACTTCTTTTGACAAAGGTTTGCATTCTCTTAAACTGCCACTATTTCGATATCGCTAGATGTCTCATTTAAGTGAGCCGCGGTAGCTGAGTTAATTGCGGAAGCGTCATCCGTGTCTCAAAGAACAAAGTGCAGATGTTCAAGCCAAACACAATAAATCAAATCAAGGTGCTCTTCCTAAGTGACTAAGTGTTTGCCTATTACAAACGTACGCTTCTTCTTTGGGTCGTTACCGGTGGATTCAGAGCCTTCAGCTGTCTCTCGGTTGAGTAGCCAGCCACTTGAAGCGCAGAAAGTCATCATATGATCACACAAGGTAAAACTCAACGAAACGCGAACTCGTGTCACTTCGTGTTCTAGATGCTTGGACAAGGTGCGAGTCCGTTGTCAGCAGTGACCAAGGCGCCTGTTCACAACATTCTGAAGCTCTGGCTCTGATGGAGGAGGACTTTGTCTCGTACGGCGATCTCCTGAACAGAAATCGACAGCGACGACTGGAATTAAACAACCACTTGGCCACGATCTTGGCTGACGCAATGAGCATCAACACGTTGTGGCCGTTGGACTGAGTCGAGTTAGGCCGGCGAAATGGTGTTTTCATGCCTATTTCCTTCGTACGCTCACTGCGTTCGTGAGAAACGTAGCGACGATTCAGACCGTCGAAGCTCAAAACGCGATCAAACCTCAAATCGGTTCATACGAAGTGAAGCCGATCGGGCAAGCAAATGAACTAGCGGCTAAGGTGCTCAGACGAACCTTCACTAGCTTTGACATAGAAAGGTCTATTCTTTACAAAGATCAGTCGACATCCTGAGTCTACGATCTCTGCCTGACTGGCCATTTTCGAGTATCGAGGAAACCGAATCGATTTGTCACCGGTGAACATTGGTCGCGCACCTGAAGATTTGAACGGGGGCGTTCATTAAAAGATTCAGGTTGCAGCTGAAGAAAAATCATATCAAATGTTCACATCTACAAGCACGACTCAAAACTTTAAGGTGGTCGTCACTGACTTACATGGTAATATATAGGTACATGGCGACGCTGTCAAAGAAATCAGGACAAAAGTGGTGCTGTGGCTCTTGGCAAAACAAATAATCAGATGTATGAAGAAGAATACCCAAAGAGTTTTTATTCTGTAGATGGTGCACAAAGTCGCAAAATATACTCAAAATATAATCCCATATATATATATTTGTAGTAATAATCAACAGACTTGATATTCCGATACCGTACAAATGCAAGTTATTTAGACTATGCATATATCCCGCTGCTGGCCGATAGGTTATGCACGCGAGGAGGCCACACTGCATTCAGTTAGAACACAGGAGACGTTTGCTGACGGGGCGTCGCGCTACACTGGCTGAGAAAGTCCACCGAAGCCTTCTCCACTGCTCAACGATGTCAATGCCTTTCCTCGTGTCAGGCTTCAGCACGTGTGTGTATGTA
The DNA here is from genome assembly GCF_002443255.2 of Varroa destructor. Classification (NCBI taxonomy): domain Eukaryota; kingdom Metazoa; phylum Arthropoda; class Arachnida; order Mesostigmata; family Varroidae; genus Varroa; species Varroa destructor. The sequence goes on from NW_019211456.1 coordinate 9,509,328, forward strand.
GTCACTTCTAACAGGCACGTACATTCATTTTGCGGAAGACGAGTAAGTCGCACCAGCGCAGCTCCAGGATGGTGACTACTATAAGTCCAGCAAGAGTTTTCAGAGAAGTGCACATGTTTGAGATGGTTGAGCTGATGCAATCGATAAAAGATGTTGTCATCTGTTATTGTAGGCAAGCGCTCTTTTAAAATCGCTACTGCACACTGGTGCAGGCAATGCGATGCTGGTCGAGTCCCTTTACGCTACCCGCGTTGCTTAGCCAGTCTTGTCGCACGACTGAACTCATAAACGATGTGTGTGCTCCATCGACTTCAAGATGGCGATCGTGAGAGCACATTTTCGCGGGCTACTGTAGTGAGGTTTGAGATATAAGGTGCTTCGGACTACCGAATGAGTCAATACAACGACAAATCTACGTCCAGTACCTCGGCAACACAGACTAACTTATGGGCGTATACCTAAGATCTGTAGGTAATACCACCTGGCTTACAGACTATACTGAAAAATAGGTAGATAGGTCACAAGACGGTTGAATGCACATGAAATGCGGCCATCTCTATTAATTAAAAAAATAAAATAATAGTACTAATGTATTGAATATGTTGTTCTAAGCGTTTATTATAGATAGAAATGTACCAATGGCTTTGACTTTGTCTAGAACGTTTTAAGTATTAGCGTGCGTATTTCAAAAAAACTAACACTGAAGCATTTGTGCTTTCTCAGCCAGCAGCGAGCAATCTCAACCAAGGATAACGATGGCAAGGAAGACTTTTAAAGATCCCTAACGAAATGAAGAATTGTATATATAAAGTTTACGAATATCCTACATCGCTTACTGTCGCATAAGTCTTATTCTAAGTTGCTCGTTCCAAGCATTCACTCTCTTGGTCGCATTGGCTTCTCAGGGGTCTTCAGGGCTTTATCACACTCAGACGCTTTAAAGCGTCAGTTCACTACTGACGTTGACACTGATCAGAGCCCTATATGAGCTTCAGAACTCGCGCAGCAGTAAACTAACTGCTGAGTAAGCCCTAAGAAGGTGACAAGTCACACATGCCCGGTTTCGTTCGTCGACTCTTTGTTCCTCCAAAGCTCCTTCAAAGTCCTCAAAGACAACGACGATGCCGCTGCGTGTCGAATCTGACGCCTTCTGTATTCCCCAGATCCAAAATGCAGTTACACCTACAAGTCCCACCTTCTTCCCTGCTGAGATCGTCCTTCTCTATAAGCATACGCGGATCTACAGACCAGATCGTGTGTTCTAACCTATCCATGTCCATATGCTCTTCTTGGCTGTCTTATGAGCACATCGTAGCGCGTAGTGCAAGCGTCTGGGTACAAGGAGCTTACGCCTTGCCATGGGATTGGCTCGATACAAAGCAACTGATGCGCATGCCCATCTTCGTTGGGACAGGCTAGGGGGCTAGTGTGGCCCTCGTGGGTCACGTGTCGGACACGCGCTCGTACAGGAAACATGACCCTATCCTCAAGATATTACTTTCTTGTCATCCCATCATGTAACAACTGAATTCGTCTTATGGCCTTACTGAACAATGTACGATGTCTGCCTGCGTCTGTTGCTCAATTGAGAACGGCTCGATTGTTGTTTAAAGAAGTTGAGCGAAGTGAAATTGCTAATTTCGTACACTTTCCTAAGCTGTATGACTAAGAGACAAGTGAACTTGGTAGTGGTAGAGCTCAAGGTAAGCTTCAAATATAGATTCCCTTTTGACGCAAGCAAATGGCTATTGTTGTTTCGCTGGACATCAATTTTGGCAGATTTTACTCTTTTTTTTTTGCTTTTTCTATATTATTATTATTAGTGTTTTCAACTGCCTTCCTTGTCTGAGTTTGATATAGGAACAACGTACGGAGCTATTGGTGCGTGCCGTTAGCATCGTCTGCATTCATAGTACGTACGTTCGTACGTATAACTTGTTACATATAGAATAGTAACCTAGTCATAACTTATTATGGGTCGCACGTGACAATCGCCATTGTAATAACAACAACAATAATAATAATAATAATACTTTGATGAATTTAGATTTGAGAATTGGTTACTCAAAATCTCGATTACAATGTGATATGCAGGACTTTTATTTAACTTTATTAATTTTATTTAACTTTTACGTTCCATATCATGTAATACGTACTCGCTACACGTGCTACGATGTACGTAACGCACACGAAAACCCGATCTCCTTCAACAACTCGGTGATACTTTTAATAGACTCTCTATTGAATTCATTGCGAAATTTACTATGTAGTTTAAGGGACAAATATGAGTGGCTTGGTAAGTGATTAGAAATTTTCACAAAAAAAAGGAAGTCCTTAGCAAATTCTACGTCATGGCCACGTCATCATTATCTTGGCAAGTTCATTCGAAGGCTGCTATTAATCAAGCGGATAGTTAACCAATAGAACTTGGTTTGTACACAGACTGCAGGCATTTTTCCCAATTTCTGCAACTAAAAGATGCCAATGTCTAAGCCTGACCGACACCCTCTCTCTAGTTGGTACAGCCGCTAGGGTTATTATGAAAGCGCTTTACTACTAATCACTATTTCGGCTACAGCACAGTCTGTAGCTAACGTGACGGACCACAGCCGGGGCGGAAACGGCTGCCAATGAAAGCGGACGACAAGGTAGAGTCATCGACTCGGGGCAAGTCAGCATAACAAGCAGTCTCGCAGGCATGGAAGCAAAGAAGGCCGTACTGAACGGATCCGCTAGGGATAACAGATATAGAAGCATTTGACCGGGCCGCTTCAAAGGAACCGCGGCGGAATTCAATAAAATACTCAATTGCAATTAGCGGATGGCAAACACCTCGCAGCCAGCCGCTTGCCAACGATGTCTGAAGAATTGAGCGAGCGCAAAGCGAAAAACGAAGATAGGAGAAAAGGATTAGCAGGAAAGCGCTGGCGTTAGCCACTAGGAGGTGCAGACGACAACGAGGGAATGAAGGCCGAGCGACGGACAAAGTTCTCGATGACGGCGGCCAGCAGAAGGTACGTCCCAAAGGTAGAGATAAGATGCGTATTGGGCATGATGCTGCTCAAATGTTTATACTACGTTGGATCGAGAAGCGGAAATATGCTGCATGAGTATTACGATTTTGCGAAACATTTCTTATGATAATCCTCGCTGTCCATAGTTTCATATATATCGCCTAACATTACGGTGTCCGACGATGGACGGGTCGTGTTTTCGAGAACTAAAAACTACGGATAACTGGATACCTAATTGGATGTACCTAGAAGGCGACGGATAGGTAAAAGCGGTTCATTGCAAAGTAATTTGCGGTATAAACTAATAAGATCGCTTGTCCCAACGGGCTAGGGACTCGCCCAGCAAAAGATTCTCTATTCTCAGTGCTGGGTAATTGCCTAATCCTATAATATCACATATATATATTCGTCTTTCAATTTCGTTGATACTCATTTAAATCAATACAGCCACGAGTTATGTATCGTATACGATCTTCGTGTTCACACAGCAGTTCCCAAGCAACAATTTCCGCTCTGAGTGTGCCGCGCAGGAAAACCTACGCATTTTTTCTCCGTACGAGCTTAGTCGCGCAGCAGACCCCTCCCAACGTGTTAACCCTGTCGGCGTCAGCTCAAAGTCTTCACGACTCCCATCAAACGTCGGCCGGTTCCACGCAGAGGAAGTCACTCATACTCACGTGTTGCGTACACGTAGACCCATAGAGGAAAACGCTAATTTGATCATGATACAGCAGGTCGCTGTCGGTCCTTTCCTTTATTCCCTCTTCTTTCACTGGCGCCCGTTGCTGAAGACAGCGGCAGGAACAACGGCGGCAGCAGAACGCCAAGATACATGTAACAATGGTTTCCTTTCTGGACCGATTTTCATACGTTTAAAGAGAATGATGTTAGATATAGACAAACATCCACCAAACGATTGATATATGTTCTACGTGTTCGCGTTTGTGTGCAAATCATAACAAAGACATAAGACAACTTGCCGTTGTTTTCCCTACGCACTTTGGTTGTATATTTGGTGACTTTAGGGAGCAGTTTTGAAACTATTTTGACTAGAAATAGTGTTCTCTTGCGGCTTCAGTATTTACAAGTATAAGAAGCATGAATATGACCCGAGTTCATTTGATATTAATTAGGCCGGCAGTCGATTGCGAAAATCGTGCAAAGGTTACTATTTAATCAGCGGTGAGTGACGGGTGTTTTTGTTAACTATGACGCATCTTTCACTCGTTCGTGACTACGATATTCAAATGGCGTTTGAGGCATGGACTATTGCCATCTTGTTTCGCTTGTCGCTAAACCAACCCAATCACGCGCTTTCATCCAGGTGGTAATTTTCAGTAGTGAACACGAATCAATATATTGTGCCCAGGACCAGTAGGGCTGCCTTCGGCGGCCCGTGCTTTTAGCCTCGCTATTTTCTCTTCGTGTCACAGCTAGATTTCCATTTGTTCCCAGTTTAACAATGTTGATTCAGCCGATAATTTTCGCAAGAAAACGATGAAAAGCCCACTGTGATGAGGCATGTTTAACACGGCATTTGATTATGACCAGTTGATATTGTTTTTCCGTCCATACGAAGAACGACGTTCAACAAACGCTAAATAAACTGAGATCTGGATGAGGACGAAAAACATTGATTGGCCAACTCTAATGCTTTGAGCGCTAATTCTATTAATTACCATAGTTTAGTCCAGTATCATCACTGGACAAAATTATTAAATGATAAGGTTTCCTATATATATATATATATATATTACTTTTAATAATATGACAAGTGAGGTTGATGAACAAGTGAGGTTAATTGCCAATAGCCTCTTTCTAGGAGGAATTCATTCCTATCTTCTACCCTGAGCATACGCACCTCCTGTGTCATAAAAAAAGGCAATTAGGGCCGTCAGCTGATGCTGGATGGGGGAATTATGCTTACGTCGTCTATGATGAAAAGTTGAATTGAAACAACAGTCGCAGTCAACGGATCCCATCGGCAGTGGATCGTTGGGATCTAGAAGCTCTTGCTAATGCAATCCCACTATATCGAAAAATATTACTGCGATTATAGTACCTTCTGTTATGTCTTAGGTGCTATAAATGTCTTATGCATCCCCAGTAGGTTGCCGTTTGCAGAAGCTTTTCTACGAAAATCTCTTTAAGAAACAGCAGATCTATCAGAATATCAGACTCACGCCTCTGAGTCTTGTCATTTGGCCTGTCATTCCATCGGCGGCTTTTCTCACTCGATGACTGTCGCTACTTACGTTTTAGTGAATCATTATGTCTCAGACACCTCAGCAGGACATAGCTGGCCATCTTGTAGACCTTAGTCGATGTCACAAGGGGAGATCTTATGCCCTTCTACGAGTAGCTCTGCAATTTACATTTGTCAGCTAAATGTCGAATACAAATCTGCCCAGAAAAGCTACAAGTACGTATAGGCTACTTTGCACCGAACGCTGAGTACTAAGGAAAAGATGTGAGCCAATTTAACACCTCAATCTCAGATACGGTAACCTGCAGGGCGGGTGCCTCCGCCATATGTTTGCCTCTGTATTCAATGTAGTGCATATCATTAAAGTAGATTGTCATTGCTGTGTGTGCACTCTATGAAGTTAACTAAATTATCTATTATATACAAATATCTATACTAAATATAGACGTAAATATCATATTTAGTAAAGTTGTTTAAACTAACGTCGTCCTTCTTCAGTCCATCGAAGCAGTTAGTGCTCCAGTGTTCCGGCGTGTTTTTTTTATAGGATTTGGCATGTGATGACTCTATGATTACCCATTGATAATAAAAAACATCCTGTGCCAGCAGCTTAGACAGATGTGTTGTCAGATATTTATAGCGAAGTATTAGTTGGTGTTTACAAATTTCTATGTCACTTACGTGCAAAACGCTGAATATAGTAAAATTCTATTAGAAATAATTAATGGGGTACCCATCATCAGACCATCATCAGATAATACCCATCAGACAAGGTTTACTACGACACAAAACCTCAATCCTTTTAAGAAGTTAATTGCAGCGAGCACAGGATAATCTATCACTGAGAAAATGTTAACGAGAACATTTGTCCTACCAAAAATGTCGCTATACAAAAACGTCCTTGGCCAAAAACTTAAGAAAAGAGGTACATCTAAATTGATGTCTACTTGCTATTACTGCTAGTATCTAGAAGTAATAAGGCGTTCTTATCTCAGAAGCAGTAGCATATGCACATACATGAGTAAGTTGATCACCTACACGTTTTTCTGCACTGAGTCATAACTTAGCTGGACACTGCAGTAATTTTCGCCGACTCACCAGTTAACTAGTCTTAATCGCTTCTAATTATAGATAGAGACGAATGCCAAATTTATAGATACCTGAATAAGAAAGGAGGGAGCTATCTTCCATGTTATGTTATCTAATGACGAATAGATTTGAAGCCGATGACATCGCCGTACCCACTCGCATCCGGGGGATTGATTATGCTTTTTGCTGCTGCGATATCGATAAACGTAGAAAACGCTAAAGTTTACAACGGCAAGCCACTTGAGCGCGGAACGAGTACACTTTCGTCTTCGAATAAATGAATCAGCCAATCCTCTTTTCACTTGAACGTTTGCAGGACCAGTTTCTCCCGAACACTTTGGCTTATTTCACAGGCCCTCGTTCTATGAACGGTCGTTGCCGCTGCTTCTCCGAAATCGGCAAGCGTCGACGCTAGACAAAAAGCGAAAGCTACATGTCGCCAGGTGGGCCAATCATTGGGGGCCTGCGGTAAGGACTAAGCCACCTTTGTCCTTCTGCCACATGCGTTATACGGCTGCAGCATCAGTGCTCTTAAACATGGCGGATAGAGTCACTATTTTCATCGACAATTTCTGCGACCACGATTATCTCGTATCGTTTTGTCTGTGTTTGTGTAAGACGCATGTGTCTCTGTGATTGTATTTGCACGGATGGGTGTTAGGTTCATGTTTGCCGTTGCTGCTGCCGTTGTCGAATGTCAAATGTAGTTGATCATTCGTCGGACGACGAACGACGATGCGCCGCCGTGAAATTCATCATTCTACAAAAGCGAGAGGCAGTTGCGTCCGCAAATAGGGAAGCGTCTTGTGGGGGGCAGAATGGCAAAGGAGCGACATTATCTAGTGACCAACAGCCGTTCGAGATGGATCTGCTCGCGAGTGTTATTCCTCCAGCAGGTTCACTTTACTCTAAACGTCATCGCGATCAGTACCTTCATCACCACTTCCACAACTATGACTGTTGCTATTGTAAACCGGTTGTCCCAAAGTTCGACTCTTCTAGTTCTGCAGGCAAATCTGTGCTACGCCTGCCGAAATGGCCAGAATTTCCTGTTGGTATTGATTGGATGAGCGTAATTTTCGGATGACGCGCTCTTTCTTACGTCAGCATTCCGCCTAACCGGTATCGGATTGACGAGCGGATCAGCGGCCGATCCCGAGCTCAGAACCTTTGGATGTTCTTGAATTCGTAGCGGTACCGTTGCCGATCGGTACTATTCGTTCACCTCACGGCTATAGTGGTAGCTGCATCATCTGTGAGTTGGAGCGCTGACTATTAATGCACTTATTTTCTTGGCGATACTAGTCCGCTTTGAAATCAGTAAGTAAAACTTAGCTACAATTCTCGATCAACTGTTGGTGCCAAGTGGGACGGATCAGCAAGCGATCATGAAGGCAGCCAAGATGCACTTTGGTGCCTTTTGTCACTTCTAAATACTCAATACTAGAACAGTTTCATAGAGACAGAAGAAAGAGAAAGCGCTAGCCAAGTACAGGAATAGCGAGAAATACGCCGACACTTCACTCGCTCTGCAACAAGCATTGGCCTATACGTATAGGCATATGCAGTGATATTTATCCAATTGTCGCAGACGCTCGCTTCTGGGTCTGCAGAGTAAACGCTGGTACTTCTTATCAAGACGTTGCTTCGTCTAAACTGTGATGACCGCCACACCACTTTATTTCAGCACGTATAAAGGACAACGTTTATGTGAGATGAACGACGTTCGGACGACTACGGTACTGCTACGCCGGATGTCAGTCACTTCTGAGCACGCCACGCAAATGCTAACAATAGTCACGTTTACAATCAAAACTTTCGAAATGTTTTGAAACGGCCCTAGGCAAAAAGGTTTGGGAGATGGCAATGATAAACCCCCTCTTCTTCGTTCCCCCTTTTTTTACCGCCATTTCTATACGATACTGTAGATTCTTCCGTTGGACTATCGTTATACTATACTGATTATCATTCTGCATGTTTGTCTTGTGTATTCGCTATGTTATGTGGTGACTCGAAGGCAGCCAACGAACCTTTCTATTTGGCTAGATGCTTGAATGCAGTGGGACTTTTTTCTGCTATTTTCATTTTGTTTTCCTTTTCGCAGTCTGATGGATCACCTACTCGTAGTGGCTAACGGCAAAGGAGGCGGTGGTCAGGAGGGTCTTCAACTAGCCGGATCACTTTCAACGTTCGTTTTGGGTGGATCAGAAGACCAGACAGATGCCACGCGTACTGATGATGAACAGTTCGCCGCACAACGCACTAGATAATACTATATATCAGAATGAACAGACAGCGAAAAAGCAAATGGGGGAGAACCGGAGGACATGATACACTGACGGATAAGAAGTCAGCAAGAATACAAATACATGTTGACGTAAACTAGATCCTGCCTCAAAAACTTTAGAAAAATTCTCGATGCAATGTTAAAACGTTGATAAGAATTAACACCGACCCAGGTGTTGCAAAATGTAATTACGTACGGGGTGAAGGATTCTAATTACGTAACAAAATAAAAATGCCCACTTAATAACTTTCCAAAAATCAGAAATACAAGTGAAAATGAATTTTTTTTTACCAGTCAACAGAGATGATCAAAGCAAATCAAAACACAAGTAGCAAACGAGCCTTCTTCATACCTGGTGACTGAGCAGCACGATGTCTAGAAAAGCATGTATACATATATAGAGTACAAACATATCAACTAACTGGATGGTCGTTAGTATTATAAATCATAATACTATGACGCGATAGAAGGAAACTCTTCTTTCTTGGACTTTCTTTCAAACCTGGATAATATTTTTCCCGTCAGATTTCTCTGAAAAAAAAGTAAGTCAACGAATCGAAGATGACCACGTTCTCAAGGCACTAGATTCTTGTGCTTTGAAAACGTGGTCGTCAGAATCGCCTTTTGTGATTTCGTTGTTGACCTCCAATCAATTATTACGCCTGCGATGTTACGCTAAACAAAGCAAAAAGTAAAAAAAACGTAGCAATTACCTTTCAATTGTTTAACGAAGGTTATTTAAATGAGAATCGATTATGGCCGGATCAATACATCGTTGTTGTAGTCGACAACACCAGATGTTGCAGCATTGTCGTGTGCCTGACATCTTCATTTCGGTTATGCATCAGACTCGAGCATCTTCTGGGCATAATTGGGCTTTTTTTTCTTCTGTCTTTTACCATACCGCATTAATTAATGAAGGACCTATTCTTGTTTTAAATATTACAACAATTTCAACGAACTATTAAGGTTAGTAGTTCGCTTTTGCTATTGTCTTTCGATGCAACCTTACATTGCGGTACCGTAGAACAGAACAATTCCATCGATAATTTAGTACAGTCATATAGTGGTGCTATAAAGTTATAACGGTTAAACTTACATCACCCCAACCCATCCCATCTATAACTGCTGTTGTTGTTGTGTGTCGTCTATAAGAACGTTTTATATATTTCTGATAATCGATATATTTCTAATACTGCTGAATATAGATTTGATTTTCGTCACAGATGAGCCATCCCCCCGTTTCACTAAACGATGTGAGCGGTACTTACAAGACAAAGCCGACTGGCTAACAAGCTCATTACGTTCGACGCTGAAACTGCGAGATAATGATGTCAAGAGACCAATGAAGGGACCCAAAGTGGCGCAGAGGTATCGATATCACTTATCGGAACCGCTGGTGGCCAGCGGCTCCGATTCTCCTCAAGGAAGGTTTGCTGTGTCTTTCGAGCGATTTGACTCTGTTGTGAAGTTACCCCCGACAAACTTATCTGTATACGTATATCGCTCCATCTTGGCAGTTCAACTTTGCACCGAAATAGAGAAATCAAATGCCGTCTTGTTAGCTAAATCCAAAAAACAAATTTTTCACCTGTGCTATGACGGTTAATACTGTAACTGGCGGATCGCGGGAACGCGATTTTTACGCGCTGTTTGCTTCGTACCGTGGTGTCTCATTCAAGACAAAGAAATCCTGTCGCCTACAAGTGTCTTATCTGCCGGCGGTTAGTGTAATGTCGCGTCACAAATCAAATCGCAGCGGATTACCAACAAAGTATAAAAAAGGCAAGAAACTTTAAGCGGACCTCAGTCAGTCGCCAAACAAATGGTGGGGTTTAAGCTGCACACATGATTGCTCCAATATTGTTCCGAATCTTTCCCGAGGTAGCCAGCTAAGGGTACTAATCGACGACGTCAGTTGATCACTAAAAAATCTCATTCATCTTGTTTTCTTTGCTTTCGGATTCTTCGAGGAAAAGCCTGATCAGCTTTGCCGTTGGTTGTACGCCAATCGCGCGCTCACTCTTTATCCTATTGTAACAGGCTTTGCCTTCGGACACGGCTACCTTTGCTGGCCGCTCGCTTTTTTTACTGTAGACGACCGCACTACTACTTGAACGATCGGATATGGAACACTGGAGGATCGTGGACTTCATCGAAACTTATGACTTGTATATTTATTTGGATTTGCTCCTGCTCCAACCAAGTTTTATTTTCTCGCTTCTCTACCTCTTCATTCCTTTCCTCTCCGTCCATAAGTCTGTAGCTGTGTTGTGTCGGTAACCAGTATTACACCATCTTGTCGATCGACGTAACCCTCTAAAAGTCAACCTTGATCACCTTTAGTTTTTGGGCTGAATGTGCACGCTCATGTGGAAACCCGGCAGGCATCCTGTCGCACTGATTTTCGTTGCTGTCCGTCAGAGCGAGAGATGTGTAGCAAATCGGATCTCTCCGATGCGTATGGCCATCGTTCTTCCCCGTGTCGCCTCGCTCGTCCAACAACTAGGTTCAACCGAAGTATCTACAAGCACGATATAACAGCTACTTGGCAGCTAGCATGTGCAGCGTCATCATCATGATCAGAGGCATCGCGTGGCCGCGAGCGTACTAATCCATACATTCTGGCTAAACTACCCCCAGCTATGTCCACACGACCGCTGCTCAGCTTAGAAACTACATCTCCTGTTTGTCCGTCTACTTCTCGAACGTTTTGTCTAACAGCAATCGTCGCAGTGAGTGTGGCAGAAACAAACAGAACGGGTGCACGGAGTCAGCTACCACAAGTCAATTCAATCATTCACTTGACCGGTAGCGGAGTTTTAGTATCGAACGTCCGAGTTAGCCGTCACAACATAACCGGGACCGGGATCAAAATCAGGACCCGGATAACGGTCCGTTGGTGATGATCTCTGAGATTAGCTGGCTTCCAGATGCAGTGACGCAGACAATCAGGTAGGAGTGATTGCCTCTTGCCTAAGTACCGGTTTTGTTCTTGCGATTGTGTGCTGATCGAAACAGTACGTCCACTATTCATTGCTGCCTCTGCTATCTTTTCGCCTATTCTACTCGACATCAATTCCCACTTCTTCCTCGTTTAGTTCCTCTCGTCAACCACTATAGCAACCTCTGTCGTCCCCATATATATGTGCTGCAGCAGCAACAACAACAACAACAACGCAAGAAGATACAGATTGAGGCCTAGTTATACTATAACAACAAAGGTGGTTTTCCCGGTGAGGTCTTTACTCGGTGCGATCTGCTTTGGCGTCAAGAGCCGAAAGTAACTCAGGTAGAGTTAACAAGAGAGAGGATAGAGATAGATAGACAGGGAGAGAGAGAGAGAGAGAGAGAGAGAGAGAGAGAGAGAGAAAGGAAGAGAGACGGGGGGGACACACAAGCGGGAACATTTCCTCGGTCGACTGCACTCGTGTCTTTGCTCGGCCAGTTGCACGACACTTGGACCGTTAAGCTATTGTTACGATGATCGGAAAAATTGTAGTTGTTTGGTTAACTGCGATACAAAGACGGACTAAACAAAGGCATTGCAGACCTTTTTGGCCATCTTGCCCTTGAGCTACCATCAACTACTATAGGCATATTAATGCCATCGTATAGATCGAAAGAAAAAAAAATACAACATAGAAATAAACAAATGGTAGACAAGCAGTATACCTTCACAGATGTCTTGGATAATTAATCCGTGCAATTTTAATATTCCGTTGGATGTATCTAGTTTTCGATATTTGCCAACGGTCTTCTAATCGTTGACGTTTATCTTTTCTTTTGTTGATGCTGTATAATCGAACATGAACAAACTTAGCGAATGAACACCGTAACACACGAATCCACCATTTCATACTTAACCTCGAACCCAGCAGGTTCGATTCATACTGACCTCCACTGGGTAGCATGTTCGATGGCTGCATATCTATATTGAACGACTGTTGCAGACAGCGTAACTTAAGATAAGATACAAAAAATAACTTTTTTTCTTAGTGAAATCAAGGGCCCCATTAGCCGCGTGCTGGATGGACACAAAGTTACGATGTTGCCCACCTACATCAGCATTCATTGATGCTTTCGTGATATAGCCGGCCTCTTCCTTTTTTTGTGTGGACCTGTCGTGAAGATTTGTTTGGCCTTCTTTGTTGCACTAAGGCGGAATTTGAGCCGGTGAATTTAGAGCGGAGTTGCGCAATCCAAAGCTCGAACCAACTCTATCGTAATCAGTTTTTTTCTAGCATAACTCGGAAAAAATCTCTTCTTGTTTGGCAATAGAATACGCTTTGCGTTGTCGTTTCCTTTGCATTGATTTGTATCAGTACAGCGTATTTTCCAGCACTTAGCAGCCAGCCTGTTTCAGCTTGTTTCAGTTACGAAAAATTCACGCATGCCGTTTTCTATTGGTTGCTCTTTGGAACAGAAAGGAGGCCTCTTGTCGTCTATTTCGAGGACATTCAGCCATTGCATCTTGAGATGAGAGGTGATGGAAGTTAAGACGGGAACATGGCCTGGAAAAAGTATGTCCTCTAAAACGATTGTCTCTAAACGGCCCTGAAATTCGCCGCAGTTAACTGGGTGAATACGCATACAGAATGACGGTTAGTATTATTACTGAAAATTTTGTTATCAGTCTATGTATTAATCGTGTGTCCGTATGGGACAACGACGTCTTCACGCGACCACACGCAACAGTACGTACATCTACTACAATCAGTTGCATACTGATGAATCAAGCAGATACTAAAGCTACTACTATCGTCTTTACTTAGCAGCAGAAAGTGATCACACCGTCCATTATCTCTGGCCCTTTTTCGCCGCCATCATCATCTTTCGTTGCCGCCGTCGAGCCTATCAAGGAACGTGGCTGGTTCGCGCCATAACACCACTCGATATTCTATACACCCACGCTCGCAGACACCACGTGCACAGAGAGGCACTTGCGCTATAACGCGCAGCAAGCTTCCCGTCAGTCACCTCTAACGAGGGCCTGCGTCGTCGTCGTCGTCGTCGTCGTCGTCGTCGTCGTCGTCGCCGCGTTATTTAGGACGCCCCGAACTCAAGAACGATTCCCGTCTGTATTTCCGTAGGTCCGTGTCTCTATTAGTTGATCGCCGTTCGCCTACATCCACTGGAGTCAAGAGTTGCGTTGACGTGCGGTTCATTCCAGTGCGCTGCGGCTGCACACCACTATAATACTTAGCACATTATAGACGTTACTGCTGCTGTGACAGTTACTACGACAGCACGCTTCATACCGTATCCATACGTACTCCACCCACCCATCTGCCCGGCCGCCCGCTCAGGTGGCAGGCCACCGTCACCTGCCCGCCTAATACATACATAGGAAGCACACAGGCTAAAGCGTTCGAGAATCGCTGAGTCCGCTGTTGGTGTGACGACCAGTGCTGCCATTGCTTGCCGTTGCTGCTGCGCTGTCCAGCTACCCATAGTAGCGCTCACCAACAGCAGTTATGAGTTGGGCTCCACGATTCAGCCAGGCACTCACTCCTTAAGCTGGAGACACCTAGGCGAGACACCTTGGCGACCTACAAAGATTATTGATGTTGAGTAAAAGTGTTCACAAGACGCTATATAGCTACCTAGGAGCTACCCACTCGGCGATGTGAATAGGCCATAGTGATGATGATCACATCGATGATAATAATGATTATTATAAAGCTGTTGTGCAGACCATTGGCAATAATACTCAGCGAAAGCGTGTCCGTTGACGGCGCGACGCCAACTGGAACAGATCGCAGTCTCGTTGACGTTCGAACGCCACTGATTACCGGACACGGTGGAGCGCGTCTACTTTTCGATTTAGCCTATGAAAAACCAAAGAATACCGGCGCCACCGTGTTGTTCCCAATTGTGTGCATTCGTCGTAAAGTTTAGACAACCAGAGAAAAACAGGCCGACGTTAATCTCAAACGGTTATATGTTACACATGTAAATGCATATAAAATTTCTAGTTGTACTCAACAACGCCACGTAACTGCCGTCTGCGTTAAATCAGGAGCGCAGTTTAGGGTACCGCCCCTGACAAACGAGATACGAGACGAATGTAAACATACCGTATAACGACTCTAAGGTGCGCCATTAGGTAAAGACTTAAGAATAGTAACCATGGCACTACACGTATACTTTATCATAACCGTATTCGAATACGTTATTTTGTCAACCATAACAGCGCGTATGGACCAGGACCAAAAGGTGCGTCGCGGGCACGAGGTTGTAATGCCATCTCAAACACTTGTCGACATAGCGCAAGTTGTACCCTTTTTTTTTTTTTTCTTTTGTTAAAGTATCTTGACGAGTAAATAAACAAAAGAGCTATTAACACTCAATTGAAAGTTGAGATCATTCATAGGCCACTTATCGTAATTGTGCTTTATTTGTGGTTTTCGTTTCTTTTATACTATAATGTATTGTATTTCTAAAAAGACCTCGTTTTTTTTTTATTGTTCCACTGATTCGCAGCATAGGTCCAATAGGTGGTACCGTTTAATCCTATGTTCCCGAATTTAATTTGTTTATGGTTCTCTTCACTCATACTTCGTTTGTTTTTACATACGATAACAGCGCTGCAGTCGAACACTGTTGAATGATAAACCCATGTGTATCGCACTAATGGTCACGGTAGTGATGCTGAATAACGTGTGTTAACTAGCCATCTGCCCTCAAATCTGGAGACTGATACGGCGCCGCTAAAGACGCTACAGGTCACAATCGCTGCTACTCGTAGAGACACGCAACAAAAGCCCTATCTTATTCAGTAACTGTCATTTCGACCATAAACGTTTGACAGACAGAAGTAAATAGTATACTTTTTGGAACGGTCGCTAAGCAGTAGCAACAAAGCATAGCTCGGCAATCTGTTTTCAATCTTACAGACATTCAGGGAGTTAACGAAAAAGCTTTGCCGCCATCAAAAGGCGGCGCAAGGTGGGGCGCATCTCGTAGGAAACGGCAAGGGGACGAGACGAGAAATGGGCTATTAGTCGTTATAGTAGTATGTTGTAGCAGTTGTTCTATCTGTGCGACTTCTCCTGCCAGCTCATTTTGTTCCTTCATCCGCTGTCTCTTCCCTCCTCTCGGTCACTTTCAGTGTGCCATAGCTACTGTGGATGGATCTTCGTTTCGATGCGCCTCGCATCTGTCGCATGTGAAGTCATCCTCGTCGTTGTGCTTGTCACCGTCATCGTTGGCATTTCTTCCCGGGTCGGCACGATTCACGCCATCGTACCTCGCCTAGCATTGCTAGTGCTCGTCTTCGATATAGCCTCTACTGCTTCTACCGTCACGCAGTTCGTCTGCTGATGCTGCTGCTTCTACGGCTGCGACTAAAACGTCGCGTAAGGTCGTTCTCACACGACGAACATTGTTCAGCCCGATCTATTACTCGTTGCTCTCTGAATGATGTCTACTTTGTCGAAATGGTAGTACCATTACGGCATCTGACGCGACACGTTGCTACTACCACCATCAGGGAGGCATAGTAACCTATCGGAGCACTATTAAACTCCGCAACAACACTGGCTTCATGCCGGGACGTCATCATGCGTACTACTGGACACAATGTCGCTGGCGTTTTGCTCCCTCCTAGTCAACTGTATTCCTACATTAGTTGCGTATCTCGGCGGGATTCGGTATCTCTAACTCGATGTGCTAGTACTATCACCGATGTTTGTTCGTTGCCGCTGATGATGAAGTCATCTGTTGGGCCACTGGCTATACGCTATTGCTGTAGTAGCCGCTACGACTGGTGAACTCATACGATGCCAGTACGAACAGGCAAGGGATAACCCATTCCTTATCGTCCGTCTCCGCTGCTGCTACTGCCGCCCGTTCTTATCGCGCAGGCTCTATCGTGACGTTATCCACTGCTTGGTTTGTTGCGGCAGATGCGTTTGTCGATTCTAGCTCAAACAACGCCGCCATATACTGTTCTATTCAATAGTGTGTGTATATATATGTATGTACATATATATACACGGGCGCTGGTTGGCGTCAATGACAGTACCAAAACCGCTGTTGAAGCTACTGATGCTTGTACACGTAGAGCGCTGCTGGGATCAGTGCTAGAAAACAATAGATAGGAAACGGGGCACGCTGTATAGACGTCTCACGGCACCACACTGTATCTCTCGGTGTGTGCCTTGTTGCACGTACTGCTCTGCACTATGCTTTTACGGTTGTTGTTGCAGCTGTCGAGGACGTACTGCCAAAGCGAAGCTCCACTCGAGCAGTCAACGTTTCGTCTCATATAGAAAAACTAATGGCAGAAAAACACTACTGCTGCTGCAGCAGCAGCAACATCAGCTTCCACTGTTAAATAGGAAAACGCCTATTCCTGGATCGGGTTGTCTGTCAGCCAATGGCTGGTTTTGTGGGGGCGGCCTTGTTTGCTTCGAAATCGGTCCCATCTGGATAGATCTTTGTAGTCACCCTTGCACTAGTTGAATTAGGCTGCCGAAAAGAAAAACAGGCATGCCATTCTTAGTAACCTATATTGGACGGGGCCGAAACGCAACGGTACCATTCGCTGCTAACAGATAAGGAGAGAAACAGAGCGACAAATCTGCTGAGGACTTGTGTTCCTGTTGCCTTAGCGACAACAACGACTGACGACTGGGGGACGTAATCGTCTGGGAGCGACCGTGCAAACATGCGCGTTTAGATACCAAGGATAAAGCCTAATGTGAAATTTCTGTTGAAATCTATAGCCAGCGATAGCTTCGTATGTAATTGGGCGGGGCAATTACCTGACGCTCCATTCTAGGCCCTCCTGTATAAAGACTTGAATCACAATTACTAAAATGACAATGCATATACAGCATACTATTATCATAAGTTACAAGTTATTATCATAAGTACGGTAAGCAACATGTATTTGAAAAAGATAAACATGACCAGTAGCTTGACTAACTATCAACTAACAAATATCTGTGATACAGTCAAATAACTATTTTTACCATTATTAACAGAAAATGCTAAATTAAAAACAGAAAAAAAAGAATGGGCTGTTAAGGAAAATTAAGGAAGTTAAAATTAAGGAAAATTTATAATAAATGAATTATACCCTCTCCGCCCACCCCTCAAATGATACCCCCGCTCTAGAACGCGATTATTGTTGCGCCAAAGCAGTACTGAGTAAAAATGTCTCTGAAAAAAATGAGTAAAAATCCAGATAATTTATCTGGATCAGCTAGACGGAGTTGTGTCATCTAGATGTAATAGAACGCAGCAGTCTTGATTATTTTATGTTACGTATGTGTTGACATCATTATCCATAGGAAAAACAAAATACCAAGGAAACGCTCCAGGGTTCTATACGAATTTGTCATAGTTCCCGATGCGTATAGCATTGTGGAACTAGGTATCAGTTTAAACTTAAATAGTACACATATTGGCTTTTATGTACCGAACATCAGTAAGAAATAAGGGACGCTTGAGAGTCGTTGACGAATTTCGTTTCGAGCGGCATCGATCAGGGTTTATCCGTATGCTACATATGGATATTGTGTGTTCTATCCGATAATAAATAGTGAAAGCATACATCGAAAGCTGCTCGACTTCACACAAAAAGTTCGTAAACATATCTTCATTTCATTCAAACATTGTCTTCAGTAGTACATTGAGACATCGTTGGGTGGCCTGAACAAACCTTAACGTAACACCCATTTCAATTGCGTAAGCAGATCCTTAAAAATCTCTAACTGTTTGCTATTATCGCTGGGGCTTCTATCAGCGTTGCATGCGGTGCGTTTCTCTTATAGCTCTGGCATCAAAAAACCTATCAGAGAGAAAATAGAAGCCTAGGGGGCGAAGTATAGAAGCGGATTAGTTCAGAACGTCGCTTATACGTATCCGAACGACAGGAAAAAGACCGTGCTATCTCGTTGAGCGATAGTTGGATCGGTTTGGATGGGCTGGTACGTTTTATTGGCCAATTAGACAAACTGCGGCCTTCAGAGCTGTTGCTGCTTTCTTAATCTTTCTATGCCACAGCAATGACAAGAAAAGAAACAGCATTCGTAGTAGTTAGGGTAATACAATTGTGTGACGGACTAAACTAGAAGACAGCGATATCGCAACGCAATTGCCTATTTTCTTTCTCCTTCTTGTATGGTCTTCGCGGCAGGTTCAGACAGACGCCCTCCGACGAAATTGCGCATCGGCGCCGGAAATCTGCGCATAGTCGCCACATTTGAGCTGAGCGAATGTTTGATAGGGATTCCACTGTTAGCGGTGAAGTGCGTGAACGGTGCTAGGCCCCGTCGGTGGACGGCAGGATCTGTATAGGTCGAAGAGACTAGCAAGCAAACAAATGAACGGGCATCCAGGCAGCTACCTAAACAGTCCTCGAGAAATGAGTTGTGTCCTATTGCTCTCTAATCAGAGCTGCTGCCTCGAAAGATTACTTGAAGTAGCTATCTGAAGTCAAGATATCTGCCCGGTGCCTTCGCACGCCTCAAAGGAAGCACACAGACACCCAGGCACGGCAGAAAGAAAGCTTCTTCTTTCGGAAAACGTTGCGTCTACGGGATGTTGTTTAGAGTCCGTCTTACTCTGTCGCCTCTCGCTCGAGCGTTCGTCGTTTCTAGACGAAGTGATCGTTCGAAGAGGCGGCTGTGGGAGTCTAGCTCAACTGCGAAAATCCAACTCATAGTAAAGTTTGTAAGAAGAGACGAATAGTAAACAAGGGTAAATTGTAGCTAACTGGCTTGAGCGACGCCGTCAGACTCCAGCAGGTGAATATCAACCGGAAATGATCTCAACGGCTTGAAAAGATAGAAGTGAGGACTGACAAGCAGACCGACAGGTAGACAGGCGACGTGCGGCGTTATCTTCGAATCTCGAGCTTGTATCCATAGAGAATCGTCAGTCATCAAGCAGCGATAGATTGAGAAGACCAATATAATACATGTTAATGAGAACGAAGGGGCTCTTGAGGCTTTGCGTCCTCGTAATCCTCGTCATTATCAGCATCATAATATCATATGATGCATATTTGCCGTTGCATACTCCATTCTACAGGATAATAGCGGGAGATCTGATACTAAATGATCTGAGACCGCGATAAAAACTACAGTGATAAAGAGTCATAGAATATATTGTTTATAGACCTTTGATTTTATTATCCGTTAAACGTACGCTAAACGAATATTTCGAATCAAGCGGATGATGGCGCTTCTGCTTATTGGCACGTATAGTCGAGCCGCAGTTGGGACATGTGGTCGTACAGCGACGTCGGTGGCATAACGACGAACAGTTGGGCATAGTTTGAATGCCGTATATTTTTTCTAAAAAGATATTTCGATGCCCATAATTTTTCACCAGCAATCTTCTAATGGTAAATTGGGGCGTTTACAAAAAGCTAAAATTGTAGGGAGTCAAGAGGGGTTTCACACAGATAAAAATGCGCTGTAAAAGAATATAGTGTCTTCGAAAACGAAGAAGTTGTTGTTGTCGGGAAAACAAGTGGAAATTTAGTTTTCAACAAACTGAGACGCTAAAAAAGCTGTTTGGATTCCCGTTTACAATTACGTACCCTGCTCATATATAATAGTCTGGCAGGAGAAACAGGTAGAGGTCGAGGCCTTTGTGATTCTAACAACAACTACCTTTTAACACGTCCTAAATGACTGCATAAAGACCATAGGGCAGCATGCGTCGCCAATCGATTAAATCGTTTTAGACTGCTTTTACATTCGCCCGTAGAGGGGTGCCAAGACAGTGAGGCAGCACCTACGCAAGCGATTTCCAGTTAGGTCTACCTGAACAAAACAATAGACGACCTATAGTTTAGCAGCATGAAATATTGTAGAATAGAGTGCTTCATCTCATGATAAAGATGCATTACCGAATGTCAACTAAGATAAAATAGGCCTCTAGTAGCAAAAACGATCACCGCAATTGCACTGCCATCAGTAATGGGCGATGTTTCAGTGGTCATCTAGCCAAATAAGTCACGGCGACACGCGACCGTTATAGAGGATCTAGTAATTGACTATTCAAAATAACTGTCTAAATTCTGCAACTTAGAGACGGAAACAAAGGACGCCGGTTCTATTGCGTAGGACAGGTAGGACGTTGCCTACCTGGGCTATGGTTTTTCTAAGAAAAGTAGCTAATGGTCCGCTGGTTAGTTCTTATTTTAGAAGACTCGTTAGAGTTGCACTCAATAGGCGTTTAACTACTTGCAAATAATTATGGGTGTCAAAACTACTTAGTCAACATTATAGATGGCATATACTGAAGCTAGGAGAAACGGCTGGAAAAAAATGCAGCATCTATATATTATTTTCTATTTCAGGTATTCTATATAATTACAGCCACTTAGCGCAGTCGTTGCATATATATAAGTGTGTATGTGTGTGGTGTCTTTTGTTGCCCGGAGGTGTTAATTATAAATTATAATGATTGTCGCTTGGATTCTTTCATTCGGTATCATGAAAAATATGTCACCCTTCTAGTAAAAAAGATGGCGGAATTTGATATGACACGAGGCACACTAGAATCGACGCGTTTACTCGGATTCGTAGGTTTTGCTTCGATTTCGACTCTTTTTTCTCCTCTTGTTCATTAACACGTCATCCCTTCTTACTCAATTCTTAATTTTATCGTCATAGCAAGCGCCCTTTCGATCCAGGCAGACGTATTCGCCAAAACAGCGGACATCTTGACATGGCCTCGTCTGCGCCTACGGTGTACTGTCGACGGCTGTTTCTTCCGACGGGATGAATCAAAAAATCTATGGTCAAACAATTCTCATCGTCAAGATTCTACAATTGTTGGTTAAATTCGACGTGGTTTATTGATTGCTTCCATAAAATGTAAGCCCCTCGATAGCCGTAAGCCTGATTTTTTCACTTGGTCTTAAGCAAATCTTCTTGAAAGCAGAGGCACCGTAAAGCAAAAGTGCGGTCAGTCATCAGTTGACAAGGTGGCACCGCGGGTAACTATCACAGCTCTTCACGACTTTGTCATAGTAGTTATTTACCACTACTCTTCAATTTGTACAGCTTTGTTCGAAAGTGCAGAGCAAAGGGAGCCACGGAGACCCATATCGTTTGCTATCTTTAAGAGTGAAACACAGTCAGTTCGGCGACGGTATTCGACTTTTTCTGCTGTTGGATGTTGAGTTAACAAAAGCCAGGACAGATGAGTGACGGCAATTCATTCTGACACACGATGGATGCGAAATCCATTTGTCACTTAAGCAGCTAGCCAACCCATCTGAAGACGGCAGTCCCCCATACCTTCCAAATTTTCGGCAGGCCTCTTATTCAATTTGCCCCTGAATATCTTGGATTCGTATATTGTTTGCCTAATCCATTAGCATTTTGGGGACATCATCCACGTGGTCCGAACGTTCCACGGTACGCTTAGTTCAGTTGTATACCATTATAGTAGATCTGCACGTGCATGTAGTAATCCTATAAATACAATCGTTCGTACAACTGGCTTCAGTTGCGGCTGTTGCCGTCAGAAAGGTAAAGTTCGCCCTAAGTAGTTCCGATTACATTTGTCCTAATTATTATAAGGGCTTCCGATTTTTTTGTAGGCAAGGTGCTAAATATCAGAGTCGAATACATAGTATATTAAAGCGTTTACAGAGAAAACGATTAACAGGAACATTTAAAATGCTATGCAAATGGTCCTACTCTGGTAACTTATTTGTTTATTCAACTTAGGAAAGCATGAGATGGTCGGGGTTCGAACCCGGACATAGACACACGTTGCTTCGTACCGGGTGTAAAGCTTAAAACGTTTTTTTCGGTAATATGGCTAGTGAGGCCGTCAACGCTACTACTGACCGTAGATTAATAATTTTGTTTCGACCCGTTCCCTATATGTGATATAGGAGCCATTTATATTACCATATTTCTATCTTAACTTAGTTCTTTGATATGTTCTGATGACTACAAAATATTTATCATGTTAACTGACACTGACGATAGATGTCGAGAAAATGTAGGATACATGAGGAAATATCAAAATTAACCAAACGAAAAGACCAGAAAATGCGGCTTTTTCGTAAGGGCCAGAGGCTGACTGGGGAGATCGGTTAAAATGTGATGGGAGGGAGGTATCGGACCGGGATTAGGCAAAAAGAGTGCGAGAGGGGGAGAACCCACGATTGGGAAGGTAAATAAATAAATTGATCCCTGAGGAACTCCCGCCTATCCCAAATTGCCTTTCGCAGATCGACCGAGTGTCAGGTCGAGCTTAAAGCGGTCGACGAGATCCTTACAAGTGTGTGCTTGCCACTGTCTGCACTCGAACGAACACAGGCCATCGTCGTACGATTACTATTTGTCTGTAGCAGAACTAGATATTCGTGAAGAAGAAGGCCGTAATGGCAGTAGACCAATGTACTGTTCAAAAGCTCACCGAGGGGTGATTATACTCAATTCGGTTGGAATTTTGCCGTAGAAAAATTTGGACGAGGTGAAAAAAGGCTTCCAACATGGATAATAGTAAGTTTTATAT
Source organism: Varroa destructor (assembly GCF_002443255.2). Taxonomy (NCBI): domain Eukaryota; kingdom Metazoa; phylum Arthropoda; class Arachnida; order Mesostigmata; family Varroidae; genus Varroa; species Varroa destructor. The sequence continues at coordinate 9,532,429 of NW_019211456.1, forward strand.
GATTGCAAATAACTAAAAGCTACAAACGTCACAGATGGCAGAAGAACGGAAATGATGTTATTTATTATTATTTAGCCAAAAAGGAATGTTTATGTTAACGTATAATAAAACGCTCCTTTCCTTTATAAAGAATCGAACGTTAGAAAGAGACAAATAATCCCATTGCAATAACATTTTCTCAGTTCAATTTTTATCTGTCAAACTGAAACTGTAGTGGATATTGTGACATCTCCGCAACGCCCTAGCTTTTATGAGTGCTTTTGAAAAAGAAGAACTTGAACATAATATCAGAGCCGAACAGACCTACATGCAAGAAATAGAATAACGAGTGGCTCAAAACACCTCCTTGTTAGACAGGGTGGTGAAGCAGTTCCAAAAGTGATGATCTGAGAACAACTCAGAGCATACCCCTGCGCGCCCCAATAGAGACTTTTCTTTCCTCACCATCGAACATGTATCCCATCTACGCTCTGACCCCGGCAACGAGAAACCTGGGCTTCGTTTATATTTCTGGATACAGTCTGCAGAAGCCACAAATCAAGTCGGGACAACAGGGCGCACAGAAAGGAACGAACTGAGATGGAAAAGAAACCACTAACGTTTGACACAAAACGAGCATTCACCAGATACTACGCACGCGCGAAGTTACCCATCAGTCTACATAGTGAAAATCATAATGATATGTTTCTTTAGATGCTGCATCCAGGACCGACAAGCGAAAGAGGCTGGCTATACAGTCACTAGAATGATCCCTAACACAAAGTACCTTATTTACGTATTTGTAACCAATGTAGCCGATGTGAGACAACGCTATGGTGCTAGCGGTATACTTTGTGCAGACCAGCCTAAAACAAAATGAGACAAATTTTGCCCATAAGGCAGCGGATAGTTCGCGCATGCCCACACTGTCGCTCGACACCACTCATGCGACATAAATTGGCAGCAAAACATCTCAGTACACAGGGGTTCGCCCGTCTTATTACCACCGCCACTGCCATCAAAAGACATTGGGGGAACAACAGTCATGGGGATGTGGGGAGAAGTTGATTTTCAATGCAACTTATCATCGTTTCTGTCTCAACGGTCGCCTGTCACGTAGAGTATGAGAAGGGCCCGACGTGATTTGTCGATGATCTCATTATTGAAAGCACACATAGAAGTGTGCACTTGAAGCAAAGGCAGTCTAAGAGTCGGGAAACAGCTGAGACCAACAACTCCCATTCGAACCTGTGAAGCTGCATCAATATTTTTCATTGCTGATACTTGCTTTTGCTGCTTAGAACGTACATTTTGAAAAACTATTATGTATTTTGGTCTGTTTTTTTTTTCTAAGTCGAGTACTTCCGCTTGGCTTTGAGATAGAATTCATACCTGCTGATTAACAATTGTATTGCTATATATTAGTAGATCCTATTCGACGGAACAGACTGTTAGGTCTTTCGGCTTAGTAAATATTTGTGCTCGCAGGCAGTCTTTCATATCTTCTTATAGGCTTTTGCAATCAGTCAGATGCGATATCAGAGTTTTTTTTAAGGTAGTAAAAACCTATTATCATATCTGTTTAGCCATTATACATACTTGTATTAAGGTGTGACATTAGCCAGATACTGCTATTTGTCAGTTGATCACTGTTAACGCTTCACTTTGATGCCGTTTAATACAACCGAAATTGTCCCTATCAGAATACCATCGACGTATAATTTTTGCCAAATACAATCGTGGTTGAGAAGCTGAGAATGAACAGCGGCCGAGACTAGAACCACCGAACACCATTGTCTGTGCTCGAAGTTCCCAAAGTCTTGCAAAGTTACCCGTTGCCTGGACGACTGGATGGCAAAATAAAGCGCTAGCTAGACAACGGCTGAAACATGTCAGAGCTCCCCATCGCTAACAAAAGCACTTGCACGCCCTAAATAGAGCTGTCGCTGGTTGGTACCGATACTCTCGCGGCAGCTACTACAAAATCTAGCAGCAACAGCAGTAGCGGTACAAGTGGCAGAATGGCAATTGTACCCCGTCTCAACCCTCCTGTCTCAGTTTCTATTTCAATGTTCATTTACTAAATGTGACTCACTCCTCTTGACACCCATGTAGCTCGAGGCCGCTGCCCGCAGTTCTCAAACTCCCACTTACTTCCTTCCGTCCCTTGTTCCTCTGCGGCCTCACTAGAGCCCTGCACGAGGTGTTCCCTGCCGCTGCAGGCTACTGATGGTACCTAGCCGGTAGCGACGCCATGCAGTGCAGGTGCTAAGATGAGCGCTATCGCGCGGTGCTGGTATCTGAAGGCCAGTAAGTCGCCGCTGTTACGACTGACTCTCCATAGGCTTCTCTGTGCCTGTCCCCCGTGCTTGGATGTGGCTGTGCGTGCATGTGTCTGCGAATGTAAGTGGATAGCATGAACAACGTGTGCGGAGTACATGAGCACAATTCCTGCGCGTGGTCGAAGACGACGGCATTATATGAATGAGCATTTCAGGAAAGATGTGTCGAAGCGTCTTCCCTTATTTGTCTTATAACTAGCCAGTATATGCACATATAGAAGGGAACGAGGGGCGAAGCGTATTTAAGTAGAGCGCATGAAGGAAAGTCTAAAAAGTCACTCTTCTGGTCAGTAGCAGATTTTGAAGCCAATCTCGACACTGAACAGGTCCCTTTCATTTGATGTCAGCGGCCTTTACAGCCGCGACCGCCTCTCCACTGCAGTGAAAAGCAAGATATAGTGTGCTGTATATTGTAGCGCCCTTGCACCGCACCGAAGCATTGTGGCGGCCTCCACTTACGCCGAATACTTATTCTCGCTCACCCTTCACACCTCCATAAGTTCTCTATGTCCGCCAGTCGTCCCGCGCCATGTTACCATAGGCGACTTTCAGTCGAGGCAAGCAATACCCTAAGGCTCTATGCGGTTGTCTTTGAAAGATGAAGTGATATTTGCCCGCAATGCCGGGTACTTTCAGAATATGCAGCTACATGTATTTGAAAGAAGGAACTTGCGATGTCGACGATTACAGAGATGAGCTGTACAGCAGAGCGTATATAGGTTGATATGTTTAAACAACCACACTGAATTATATCACTTCGTAATTAGATTCAAACGAGAGCAAGAGTTAGCAAGAGAAGGAGGGGAAGACAGGGCGGGTAGGCGCCAGGAGTCAGGAGTTACCCCAGATGACTATTATCGCGCACGTCGCTCACGTTGCTCACTGAAGAGTACTATAAGGCTACGGTTCAGTCATAAGCTTTACTACAGCAAACTTCGCGTTCGTGCTTGAAACAAGACCAAGGGGGAAACAAGGAAACAAGGATATAGTCAACCCGCCATTCGGTGTCAGCTATATATTCTAATACCGCCTATTAACCAAAGGATTGCGGCAGCCTTTGGAAAGGGTTACAAAGCGTTTACAACGATAGTAGACATTGGCTTGTACATTGGTAAAGCAGCTTTTTCAAACCACGCTGCATTTTGGGTCTGGCATCGTGAAGGGTGTCTAGCTATCAGGCGGTTTCAATACACACTTACAATACGCTGCCCCTGATATCGGACGAAGCAGCCATGCTTGTGGTCGTGACGGTAATGCAACTGGTAGGGCTTGAGAAACGTGATTACTTCAGCATTTTGGCAATAATTACCTTTTTGGACAAACTTGGCCAAGAACTCATTGTGCTACGGACGATAGCGGAAATAATTACGAATGTAATTTCTCAGAGTTTATTTGCATAGGTTATGTCTGCAATTTAGCTGAGATATAGCTAATGATTTCCTGTGCAAGAACTATTGTTTTGAAGGGTATTACGAATATACGTATAGTTATGCTAAGTAAATTTTGTGCCTTAAAACAGGCAGTTAAAAAGTTCCTATTGGGCCTGCGTTGGCAATACTCGAACGATTAATACGATTCTCGTCTCCTTACGTGAGCAGATTAAGCAAAGAGACGTCATCAGCGTGTAGTTTATCGCTTAACTTACGCGTTTCAATTGCTCGCTCGTTAGAGCGGCAGCTCACAAGAGAATACGTCACCCAGTAGTCGTAACCATGAGTAATTTCATTTCAATTCCTGTGAATCTCAATGCATTTAGACAGCTTCAACAACAGCTTCATCAAGAATGCTTAGCTCCAGGTCACACTATTTGGCCTGAACTTTTTCTCTCGTTGTCACGATAGTATCGGCAAATTTAGTGAAAGCGGCATCGGTTCGATCGTCCCATTGGCTGTTTTCGACCCCCAAGACCCTACGAAGCCAAAACAAAGGAAACAAGAAGAATGACCCAGAACGCGTACATGCCACCGCTAGAGATATGTCCAGTGGGAGCTCTTGTTATTTCGGCAAGAAATCTTGTTCCATAGAAGAGGTAGAATATCAGGCTCAAGTTAGCGATTAATGCCAGCCCTACGGAGTTGGCTACGAGTGCCAATGTAGTACAACTTTTGTGTCCTTTAACCTAATCAAAGGCTAGGGTCACGGACAAATTGTAGCAGGCCCAAGAACCATTATGAACAAATAGGTATGTCGGCCAATTGTTCTCGTTGTTGTCATTGCTATTGTTGTTGTCGCTGTTATTGTTTTTGTTGCTGTCATTCTTAGTATCTTAATTTGCATTTACACAGCCGAGCAGACGCGGCGTAGCGGCAGGTGCCCGGTGACCACTGGTCGCACGCAAGGATCCACTTGGGCATCTTTCATAGCGAAGCAATGGTCATACAATAGTGGGTTTGTCACATGTAGGAGCGACTTAATCCGGTAGCTTAAGCCATTTTTCACTGTCAAACGCGATGCGGAGGTTTCTTATACGCGGGCAGTGTGTGAGCTCTCCGTGTTAGACGGTTCCGCCCCCCGGCAGGCTCTAGCCATCACTAGCGATTGGCCAAGACGCATCTTTTTCCTGATCACTATTGCTGCCACAGTAGTTACAAAGTTAGCTGATCATTTGTAGTATATGTAACTGCTAGTTTAAATAAAGACATAAGCACAATAGTTCGTGTATCGTGCTAACCGACTATAATACGGATACGGCTGACGCAGTAGCTGTCGTAGCAAACAGGCTTGTGCTGACGGAAATGTCGATAATAGCGTGCATATCAGTAGCAGTGTTCCTGACTCATTTCTATTCGTTTCTAATTAAATAAAGACAACCGCAACAGCAGCTATATATTTCATGCGGTAAATGAGCTTGAGGGTTTAACTTATACGAAGACCTTTCGAAACTGGATTGCGTGCAGATAAAGCTAAGACTAATTTTTAATGATATCTTTCATAAAAGTATTCTGAAACACGGTGTAAAGAACGATATCCTTCTATGGAATAAGCGAGTCGTACGGGAGCTAAAAGAGCCTGAAGGTGGATATCTGTGCCTGCCATGGCGTCTACAAGTCGGTTCGTCATAATAATGGCTGTGCCGTAATCCAAAGCTAACAACTAATGGGTTTAGAAACCCGGGGTATTTACGTAATATATTCGAAACGAAAAGCAAAAAGGCAGCTGTACATATTTTAATCGAAAGGCAATATAAGCAGCAAGGACCTAGCCCTGTTATCTGGAAAAACAAGTCATGTAAACCTTAGCTGTTTATGTAATTGGCCATATTCACTGCGAGCTCGCATAATGTTCCGTATTCGATTCTTATTCACAACCCTTCGGATCCAGAAAGTGTCGAAAATTTACTAATGCGTTTTTCAAAAGTTATAATTTTGAGATAAAACGTCTTAAAGTACTTGTCGCGATCGACATGTCATCACCCTATTGCTTTGTTTTCATTCACCGGAGGCTCAAAGCTCACTGGTGGCGCCTGACTACAGAAAGCAGAGCTCCTTTTAGCGGCGCGTTTATTCGAATTTGTGCTTAAGGTCGTTTCATACAGGATTCTAAATTTACTCGATGAATGGGCACTAAGATGTCCCTCAATTGGGTGCACTTCTGCCCAGACAGGTCCATATTCGTTCGGTGGGCATTTCCACATAACTATTATGTGTAAGTAGAAGTTATTCGACAAGAGTCAGTTTATAATGGAGATAAATAAATGACACTAATCGAAAACAGTTATCAGCTAATCAAGTTAAATGCCACTACAGAATCGGATGAGGATGTTTATATCGATTATCTATAGCGTGTTTTTCACGCACGCTTAGAGCAATTCGTAAAGGCGTATCATCGGTTTCGCGGTTCGATTCAAATAGCTGCTTTTTCTCATAATAATATGGCTCATCTTTCTGAGTATATTAATAAGATTCGAGATATTTTACGTAGACCGCCACATGTATGGATACGTCCACATGTCCCGGTCTACTTGACGCCTTTGTCCGGACATCTATGCAAAGTCGAGCGTTACATTGTCGTCCACCGTTTGACACGTCCTGTCTTTACACTATCGATGCTCTGTGACACTCGCTCCCTATCCTTATTTTTTTTTGCTTTCGTTTGAAATCGTTAGGACCACCCCGAGGCAGTCTGATTAGCTACCACTAAAATGATGAAGTGTGTCTTTTCTTTTGGGGAAAGACCGAAAATCGTCCAGACAACTGCCACGGCTGTTCTGAACACCCCTGACGGTGTTGTTGTGGTTGCGTCAGCAACGGGACTCCAGCCTGTCGATCGACATCTCGAAGGAATAAGAGTTGAAGTTTTCCGCCCGGGCCTCGCTTGCTGTGATATCTGCTGCAGCGCCTGCTCGCAGTAAACATCGCACGCCTGTTTCAAATATGATTTTGCTTCTTCTCTCTACAGACCCTTTCCTGCTGGTTGTCTTCAAATTTTGATCAGAAGTGGCTGGCTGCGGCCACTCAACGAGCACAGCGAGTGGCGTTTTCTTGTTCCTGAAGCCGCTCCTCGTAGCCTCGCGAGGTGTCCCCGAGCGAATCGGCGAACGGGCCATCAGGGAGAAGTTGAAATGATTTCACTGTTCTTCGACAGTAGTACTCTGGCGATTGGCAATCCACCTCGAAGGGAGTTCGCCACACCTGGGTGATCCATCAGACCATCGTATAGGACCTCGGATAGCCAGTCATGAGCAGGCAATTAAACGCTGTCGGACGCTAGAGGGGGCTGCCCATAGAGCAAGCATGACGGGAACATGTGACACGCAATGTGGTACTGAAGCTCAATGAAGACACCCACCATAGCAAAGCTCAAAAATAGTGGCATGTATGCGTGTCCATGTGCAGGTATGTTCGGGATGGTGTGAGACCGTGTGCCACATTAGCGGCGCTGTGTGCTTTTGGGTTTGTGTTTTTCTTAATGTAAGCTATTGTAATGTGCTGCGATGGCAAGAGCTATGTAAACTTTTCTAGCAAACACGCGTATTTCGATATATGTTTTTGATTTACAGCAGCAGAAACTTACAAATAGCAGCTTCAAGTTTATCCCTGCTACTTGTACGCTGGAAATATCTATCACAAATTGAGATTTTATTAGCACCACGATCACCATTGTCAACTTGTTATAGAAAATATTTAACCTTCGCCACTAAGATAATCGACTACAAAATGAATAATGAATGTTTGTTTCAGAGCTGCTTCTCAGCGGTGGTAGTCGATATTTAAGGCGTAATCACCTACGTAGGTCAACCTTTTGACGAGACGTGCCGCCATCCACCCGAAATTATTCTCGTTCTTGGAACAGAAACAATGGCATCTACCTCACAGACAAAAGTTACCCAATATAAAAAAAAGCGAATAGAGAAAGAGTGAATAGACTAGAAGAGTAGAAAAAATATCTACACCACCTTAAATGCGGATGCCTTGCTCACAAACAAATGCCGTACACAGCAATCTTGTCACCTGAATGATTGCTATCTATGGGGTCATCAGGTTGTTACTCTCCCCGTTATAGCTATGAGCTTAGTTACCTCACAGACTCATCTCACCCATGCTCCATCGAATGGACACAGAAGATGGAGGGGCAACTTCTAGGGATCAGATTCAATCAGTCGTTTGTCTATAGATGAATGGGCTGCAATAATAGAACAACGACAGAACAAGATTTCGTTCCGTAATATAACGACTGGACTCATTTGCGGTTAAGAAACAGCAGCATCCCAAAGCCCCAAATCAACGCCATCTTAAGGAGCTCAACGTACATGCTTGCCATCCAACTTTTCGTGTCATGTCCTAGCTTACTTCGTTAGGGGCTTCGCTTGGTTTGAGCACTCCTGCTACCGTCAGACGGTGGGTTGGTTTCATAGCAGATATTTGTTCCAACGAAAGATCTGCTATGAAACGATTGAAGAAAAACACGAACAGATATAGTTCATTGAAAAGCTGACAAGGAGAGCGCTTTGGCGATTTTGAGTGTGGCCATTTTTTAGTCCTGTTCCCTCGTCGATTTCGTGCTGACTCGCCGATGTTCTGAATGTGTGGGAACACACAATGAACACGGATGTGAACGCCGCGATAGAAAAAAATAAGAGCTTGTCCTTATTTTCATACAGTCGCCGAAACCTCTTTGATGCCGGAACGCTTCGTTTACGCGACGCTGACTTTTCCTTTTTTCGAGCTCATTTCGCCAGACTCGCATTTAGCTTGAATACTTCAGATCCTGCGCTGTTTCGCTGTAAAAGTATGCTCGCCGGCACGATTCGCTGGTAGCAAACATTGATTCGACAATGCGCAGTAGCTTTTGTCGTAATATACCTCAACAAATTAATGAGAAATTGAAACAGATACGTTTATGCCTATAGCCTAACCCATAAACGTAACGTTGATGATTAAGCACACATAGCCTTTTCTCTGAGGCTTCTATGAATGCTATCGGTAATTAAATCATAACGTAGTTACCTGCAACCGTAAGAATTGTCTCGGCCTCAATGAACTCTATTATCGAACAACAATCATCTATACTTGTCTATTTACTCAATTGCGTTACGATGTTCTTCGCGGAAGAACTTGGGGTATTTGCACCTAGCCAATGAAAAGCAGTTTGTTTTTATCGGTTTAGTGAGAACCGTGTTTTGTGGGTCCCGCCAACGGGAAAGCAACCGTACAAATGACTGCAGCAGATCTAACGGCATCAGCTTCAGCTACCACAGCACGACCCATCTCTCATAGTTATTCGCTGCTTTATCGTTCAAGTTAGAAGCTGACATAGGGAAGTTATATGGATGAGCAACAAAATTTCAGAGGAAAAGGATTCTGGCCACGATTCTTCCCATCAGTTAGAAACAGGACTTAACTTAAAATATGCGATCACTTTTTCGCTCATAGGACCTGTGCGCGTTTAGTTGACCCTGCAGTTTATAGATATTGCTACTCCAAATCCGACAGACGACACCACTGGCGTAAATAAAGAAACCTACCTTTTATAGAGTAAAGCGTTGTCTCGTACGGTTATCACTGCCATGCGGCATTTTCCGGTGTAGAGAAATAACGGTAATAGACGGTCGTACCATTACGAACGGAGTTAACAGAAGCTGGACGTGCCATCGTGATCACTTACCTTTGATTATTACCTATCTACAATTTCATCAATCGTATCTAATTCGAGCAGTTTTAGCTAAACTATTTCGTAGAACTAGTTCTTATTATGATTTTTGACAAATTCGTCCTGGTTTGGTTGCTTGTCGAGTAAAGCCGATCTTCATTACGTCGTACCGAAGATCTTGACAATTCTTTCTAGCTACGAACGTCTTTGTCGCACATCGGTTTGTAACATGGAGCGTCTATGAGAAAAAGTTCACAGTCAATTGAACGCTTATTTCGAAGTGATCAACCCGAAGCCAAGGAGCGAACTGATCCCGACCTCAAATGATTACTACTATTACGTCAACATGACTAGCGAAATTAACCGCAGACACGTGTACTATTCTGGTGCTACGATGCGCAAGTCTACTGAAAATAGCAACCAGTCGGTAGATGACGATCACGACGACGGTGAGGACCGACAAGGAGGCAGGCAGGCAGGCAGACAGCAGAAATAACGACAGCAATATTGAAACGACGCCATATTCGCACACTTGCTGCATCCCCTCTACCCAGAATTAACGTAGAAAAGACCAGACCGAATGGGGAGGAGGGAAGGGGTGTGACACCGCAAGCAGTCCTCCACCCGAGCAATCTGCGTCTAGAAACGACAACAGCCCTCTCCTCTGTCTCTCCGCGTTTCTCACACGAAAAACTCTTGTCTTTTTTTCGTTAACCTCTTTGACGCTACGTCGCAAAAACTGCCGCCGCCGCCGCCGCCGCCGTCGATATCAGCTGGCGTCATCATCGGCGCCGTCCTCGTACCGTCCACGGTACCCGTATAACTTTACGTCGATTATAATATTTTATGCAATTATTAACGGTAGAGCAGCATCAACAGCAGTTAGTCGTTGCCGTTGCGATGGCCTACCCGAAAGAGAGATGGACAGAAAGCGAGATAATCAGATCATTTGTGGAGCAGCACCCGCGACGTTTATGTATGTCCGTACAATATGTACGGAGAACGCTGAGAAAATACCTCAGAAGTGCTCTTATTCTACTTGTATTACTGCTACAGAGCGCTTAGCGACTAGAACACAACTCGCATCAATAGAAGCAGCAGACGGCTCATTCTGGTCGAGCGTAAATGTAGATGTGGACGCAGACGAAACAAAGTTTCGGCTCGTCTGAGACTCGCCTGCTTTGACCGGTAAAGAAGAAGGCCGGAGTCCACGGTAGTAATAACTCTACTGCCGGTCGATGTAGTGTGAGTGTAATAATAACGATAATAATGGTGGCAGCCGCAGCAGTAACGGTGGCGTCAACATCAGCCGGGCCGTCGTCGCATTGCCGGCATGAGAGAAGAGACGCTGTGACTGCCTATCTGACTGGCCGCCTCAGAACGAACCAAGCCGAGAGAGCATAATCGTATCCTATATCAGATTTGGTTTATAGATTATTAAGGAGGCTTAAAGTATCTGACAGTGCCATGGCAGACGGCGGGGGCTTTTGGTATTAGCCCCCATCAAATGTTTTCTTTCAATCCCTTTCTGCTTGTCGCTAACACCCTTCGTTTCTATTTTTTCTCATATGTCGCAACAACAGATTGCCGCTGGTGCTGCAGACGCAAACAGACGTCGGCTATCTCACCTAATTGTGAAGAATGTAGCAATTGCCGTACGTGCGTGTGCGCAAAAAGTAGATCATAGCAATGCGTTATGGTGGCAAGCGCGAACGCGACAGTAAAGCCATGATCAGCCGAAAGAAGGCGGGGAGGTCGAGATGGACTTTGGGTGAGAAAAGTGCATGAAAAAGCGACGATAGTCACGGCTCGTCCGATATGGGCGGGGCGACTAATTCAATTCTTAGCAGACTCAATCTCAGAAAGGACTCAGAACAATCAACTGGAGTCAGGGCATGCGATGACGTCAGAAGCCAGCAACAAGTTGCTCCCCTCAAGGAGACGGAAACGCCGATATGAAAAAAGGCCCGTCTCGTTTCGCAGAAACAACCTCAGCCAGCCGAGATACATCGGTTACTGGCAGAGCGCGAAACAGGCGAAGTTAATGTTCGCGGCTATTATTTACCACAGATTACTGCTGTACGGTAACGAGTCGGCCAATGTACACGATACGGCAAGAAAGAACGTCAAAAGTTGACACTTTGAATAAGTTGCAACCGACGAAAGCTATGGCTTTCCTGTTGCTTAATGATGATCATTTCCAGTTAAGGAGAATATCGGTAACGCGTTCAAGCGGCCTTTCAGCGATCCATAACGATGTCGAAGTTTTACGAAGCGGAACCCCACTGGCGGCGAAGTGTTAACGTATAAAAATAGATATGAGCATCACACATATCACGTACGTACGTAAGACGTCATTGCGTGATACTGGAATCATTCCGATATGGACAGAGATCACGATACGAATGTCTTTACATGCATCATTAATTGCATTTATATTTCATCACTGATTAGCTAGACAGTAACATGTATGTGCGTGCATAGTTATTTGCATATTTATCTGATCAACACCGAAGTATAATTCTTCAGATTTCTGCAGTAGGTAACCCTTGTCTGCTGAGTCAACTGACACTAATAATTCAATGAAGACCATCGCGTTTTCACGACAACGCCCATGGACCGTTTGGCCATCTTCTTCGGTGTCTTTTCGCCAGCTGCCAACGATGTAGGCTCGTTCCAGTCAGCTCGATCCATCGACCGCTGTGCCAACAAACGCCCAGCAATCTGCACATGTGTTGCTGGGTAATGACTCGGGCAAGAGTCGACGGTGACTCTTTACGTAGCGGCAGCAGCGTCACGGATCGACCGACTTGCTGAGCCAAGCTTCGCGTACTAACGCTCTCTTCAACGAGGCGCAATACCTCGAATGACTGACTGCTTGCCTCTTCCCAACATGTCCTGCTGGCCAAATATAGGTTGACTGAAATCTAGTACATAATTTATGCATATATATGGCGGATTTCACGACTTATTATTATCATGCTAATGCAGCTGGTCGATTGCGATAAGCGGCACAAATTTCCTATAGTAAGGATTTCTATTGAGCTACCTAACTGCTGTTTTTCAGTCTCGTATCTATCTCAAGTAATTCTGTGCTACGTCACTGACGTCGTTTCGAAAAAGTACTAGAAGAGGCCGGTACGATATAAAATATAAAATGAAGAGGATAAGGGCGGGACATAAAACTGGCGCTCATACTAGTGGTAATAATAATACGACCATAAGTGGAAGCTAAACGTTTATAACAGATATCAAGATTTGTGAGCAAGGGGTCATCGGAGACAATGATTTGTGTTCAAGATGGAATCTTCCATAGCTCGATCTTTTGGTCGTTGGTATCGCATCTTCGATTCCTTGCTGGCATTGTTGTTTTTCTGCCATCTTCACAAATCTTTTTATCATTTCGTTGCTGTTAATAATTAACTCGTCGACCGAACGTCCTTTTCGAATATGTCCGGTCTCCGTCCGTTGACGGCGGCGGATCACGTTGTTGTAGTGGCGTTCCGGTCAAATGTTGTTACATCGCTGCCGCTACCGCTGCTGCTTGGTCCTCTTCGTGAGTGGCCTCTTTTACCGTGTGTCTCCTTTAAACTGGGCATTCGGTTCGTGTTGAGATTTTGTTGGGCTTTGTCGCGCGGCAGCGTTCTGTCTCCTGCGGCGCATCGTGTCTTTGTGTTATTCTCTGCGTGAAGAATACCAACCGATTATCAGTGCTCGTAGAAAGTACGGTGACATGTGTTAAATCAGCCGCAGTAAAGAAGAGGGCGTAGCTAGGTTTGCAGCTCCCGGCTTGTCCATGTATAGGTACAAATCTGAGATGTTCATCAGCAGTTTGCTCCACTAACGATGCTGCCTATTCAATCCTTACATTATTCATGTTGAATTTCAAAGTTGTACAGGAAATGGTGAAGGTACAGTCTATACCATTGGATGCAGTGGCTATTCCTGGAACAAAAGAAAGTGTCGGATTCGGCTCCCTGGCTTCGAGATGGCGAACGCCGAGATTCAGCAATGGGCGTTGTTTTCCCTTTAAGGAAGCCAGCCATTCGAGAGTCTAAGCTCGAACGACGGCTTGCGCTGACAAATACCAAGCAATAATAATTAATTAATAAACCTCCTGGTTGTTGTTTTATGCATTGACCTGTTATCTATTTTCAGCCATTAGCAAAATTTCAGCTAATATATTTTTTTAAGATGAAGAAGGCTAATTTAACATCGACCCAAAAAAAAAACTGCCAACGTCACACGCTACAAGGTACGCATGCGTGACGGAAGTTGTTGTTAAAAACTATGCGTAGCTTTCACAGCTACCAGCCGTTAGTTCGATGACACCTCAACGATGCTAGCTCGTCCAGAATCGTTCTTGTCAAAATTGCCCTTGTAAGCAAGGTTACCATGTGGACTGAACTTACTCGTACTACCCCAGAACATTCATATACATATACTCACTTCTGATTGCCGTTTATCCAGCAGGGATTGTTCACTTCTGACAGCTTGTGAAGGCACTGTCAATACTTTCATCGAATCGTCAGGAGTTTCTGCTTTCTATTGCACGAACTTTCCCAGCCGCCTCTGCTACACGTGTACACTTTGGTTAGCATACTGTGTTCGATAATCTGTGTCCGTACAAATGCGCGCCATCGCCGATTGGCACACTGTCAACGTCCGGGTGGTCCTAGTAGGAATAAATTGGCCGCAAAGCTGAACAGCATTGTTTATTGCCCGCTAAATTTTTGTGTCCGTGGATGTTATGTTAGTGTGTGTCGTTGTTATTGTCGTTCGTGCTTGTCGCTGGCCGTATGTTAGGCTCGATGGACGGACGAGAAGAGAGCCAGCAGCGGCCTCATCAGAGTGTAATACTGCCGGCAGTTATGGACAGACAGGAGAACATGGATCCGATTCATCAATTCAATAGCAATCAATACATTGGCCCGAACATGTACCCACAGCCGCGCTCACATTAGCGTACATATACAAACCAAAGAGATAGATGCGGTTGCACACCGATAGAAGGGGGCAATAGGCATACGGACGGCGCTGGGCACGAGATAGTGGACAAAGTAGTCGTCGAACAAAGGTCTACCAGTTGTAGAAAGTCCAAATAACAGCGTTTGAAGAAGTGTCATTGGCACCGATGTAGTGGATGTCGTTGGTAACAGTTGATGTCGAAAAGTCAGCACGAAGTATAACTAACCAGAAGCTGGCATAGCAGACCGTACGTACAGCTCTTGTTCCCGCAGTGCATAATTAAAGACCCCAGGACCCGCAGCGAGCGGGGTTGCGTTATGAACGTATCTGTGTAATAGCGGATTAGCCCGAATTAAACTTTCGATTCAAAATGAGCGCTGGCTCTAGTACTATAGGTACCAATGAGCTGACTGACTGGCTGGTCGCTGTCCATAGAAGACCACATTCCTTGGCAAACCGCGAGACAGAAAAAAGCGATGCTAATTTTTTGACGCGAAATTAGTGAGAGATTCAGTGCATAAAGAAACTCGTTGGCAGTGGAACTTACTAGTTTTTTCTACCTAGATTTCGGCACAACTTAAGGAAAGTCACTTCGCGTTCTCGAGGCCCAGCGATTCTGACTACTTGATTGTTCTCTATATCAGATCATTGGGCAATTTGCAACAGTGCTAGCATCGATCTAAGTTAACATTGCAGGTGATGGAAAAGACACTTTTTACTAAATACAATTCAGCCAATCTACGGTTGTCCAAGTACACGAACCCCCACGAGATGCGGGTATTCGATAGACCGAACAGATAGCGGCAACGGCTACCTCAAAGCGCTAAGCCGTCCCGCTCCAAAGGCGATTAGAGTCAATGTAAGATAAAAATTACGAAATTTCCAAAAAAACAGTACTCACATAATGATATAGCGAATATTATCCTATATTAAACTTTAAGTAGATTGTATTTTTTGACCGAACTGTCTTCAGTATAAAAGATGTCTAAAAGCATTAGTATCTTACTGATTAGCTTCGACAAGCGGGCTATTCTGCGTTTTGTCATCTGTATTCTTGCATGCATTTTAAGCTATACAGTCTTCTGTCAAGTGCTCGATATTACTTGCGCATGAACAAGCAATCCCCCAACCGTCTTGTTATTTTTAGCCCACTGCAGTGTGGGCGAATCACCGCTGCAGTTCCCTAAAAACCTTTAGGAACAATTTCAACCAGAGCTTCCACCCTGTTTCTTCTGTGACTTCTTACTGGCCCGTCGTCCGGTCGAAATCCTCTTTTGGGTGTTCCATAACAACTCTTCCAGATGCAGCGACTATATTATCCACCTGCAGTATATAAATACATATGTACATACAAACATTAGTGCTGTTCGTTGAGATGTTTTGTTTTGCGTCTGACCCCTTCAACTTCGTTTCTCACCTTCTTCTGCAGTCTTTCTTCGTCCAAGCATTGGCGGGCCAATTTATTGAAATGCGATAAAGCGATCGAATAGAGTAAAACATACCCACATTTGCCCCCTTCTTTACTTCCGCATTAAAGGCCCTAGCTACGTCTTCAGTACTTTACTCAGTTGTTTCGCCGCTCCGCTGTCGCTACCTCAAAGAGAGCAAAGAGTTTCTTCATCAAAGCGTTTGCCGCGTCGCTCGTTCCTTTGCTATAAACGCGGGTCGAGGGATGAAGGTAAAGGCACCACTAGCAAGGGCTATGTTTACCCCTGCTACCGCGGCAATCAGCAAAAGAAAAGAAGAAAAAGGGGCAATGGACAACCCAAGGAGATCGGTGGAGGCCCCGAAACGGTGTGGCTACACCTCGGTAATTACCGAGCTATGAATGTTGTCTTGTAGCGGCGTAAAATGTAAAGGCGGCGGGTGCGCCACTACTGGCGGCGCGTCAGAACTTATGCGATGCTGTCGCGTCAGGTGGAGTTAAGAACAGCGGTAATAATACTATACACAGGCAGATGCCATTCCTGCGGCCGCCATCAAAGACGTGACCACTCGCCTACAAAGTGACTCACATTTCTACCAGCATTTGCCGGCAGATATTGCTACCCTGGCCTGTTTCTCAAGTCAATGATCACTCATTCAGCCACATTTATCTTTAGGTATAATGTACTGGGGGGATCGATAGAATTGTTAGACGAATCATTCGAAACGAACGGCAGACGATGGAAGACATTTTCGAACTTAACTCTCTGTTTTCCTCCTTATAAAATTTAGAGTTTTTCAATTTCGAATTAGCTTTTGATTAGCTGGTGAAATTGATGCTTTACGTTGCAAGGTATCGTCGAGTGCATGTCGGCAAATTTTCAGCGACTTGTCTGCAATAAAACCTTTCGGTGCCGAGGACGTGTTGTCTCGGCCCGTTGTCCTATAAAACTGCAAGTTGTTAAACTTGTATCTCTACGCCCGTTCCTTAGCGACTGAGCTAATCAACAATATTGAAATTTACCGCAGTAGGATTCGTTCGAAATTGTCCAGATCTTGTTTCGATGTTAGCTCCCCTACGCGTGCCACCAGCCCGCCCGCTACGATTCCGTTACACTGACAATACCGGTCAATAATTCTTCTATCCTTGCAAAGTAGTTTAATGCTAAACGCCATGTTTACCGCATTTGTTCAACAGGCCAATTTGCTGCTCTAGTTGAGTTCGGAAATCGGCGACATGGGGTTTGTTTGTGACTCGGATCCCCGCAGCGATAAACTCGAGACAGAAATCATGAAGCGACTGGCCGGACCCGTTATCGGTTGACTTGTTACTGTTAATCAATGGGACTTATAGAAGCATATGGTTACAAAGATCGCATACATAGACTCCTAGGCATCATACAGAGGGCAGCAATGTTCGAAACAGCGAACATCTAGTGCGTAAATCGACTAAGGGATCTCTGCAAATAGCCGTACACCATCGGAAACCAACCCAGCAGAAATCGGGCGAACACAACAACAGTGACAACATTAACAATCAGAGGAACACTCAGATTCCCCAATAGAAATATTGACAGGTGGGACTAGGCGTCATCAACGTCAACTTACCAAACTCAGCTCAATAGCAATCGTAATATCGACACTAAGCAGATTGTGGTTTGAACTTAAGCTAAATATCCTATGTCTTGCTAGTTAATTAAATGTCAACTTGATGACGCTCTGACATCATAGGAGAAACACAACAGTAACAGAGGTGAAAGTGATTTTTGAACGCCGCGCTCCGTTTGTTATGTTGCCTGAACGCTAATAAAGTCTATTATCTGTATTCATTAAAAAAAGAAAAGTAAAAATTCATTAATTCAGCTGATACTTACTGTAATATTAGATCGATCGGCGCATTAAGAGACCAGAGCAAAGCGCGCTCGTCCGGTAATTGTACGTCAGTGCGAACGTATTTCGTTTTGTGCCGATATCTCTACCCAGAAGAACGGAGGATATCAGAAGAAGCTCCTCGGCGAAGCTACAAACGCAGAGAGACGCTTTTCTAGGAAAAACAAAAAAAAAGCTCAGCCTTGATTGGCTTCCCTTTTTTCGTCACAATAAATTTTTAAATAATTTTTGCCATTATCAGCGTCGTTGTATTTGTAGATACGCGTACACAAAACTTTTTTGCACAATTACAGACAATTGGCAGATCAATATCTGCTCAAAACTACAAACTTTTGTTATTTATTTATCGAAAGAATAAAAACAATACATCGGCTGAAGTTAGAGCAATTTATAATATATTTTAGCTATTTTTATGTTTCACGTACCAATAACTTCTGTATTATTTTGCAAAATAATAGAGGATGAGTTGGCATCACCATTGCAATATGTATGTACATAGAGCTGTTGTTTGTTCTGAGGAAGTCACAATAACATGCTGCCCTCCGTGGAATAAACGCCCGTTGATATGATTGATGATGGCCAGCTCGACCAACACACGTAACAAATTACTCTGAAAGTCGTTCCAACACATTAACAATATTAAGGAACTCGCTGAAAAAGCACTTCGCCCATATCCTGACTAGCCAAAAGCACATTCATGCCTAGCGTCAATCTTGGGGATCGTTTTCAATATATTTTTAACGAGTGCGAACCGTAAGCCCATCTATTTTTGGGATTTATAGTAAATGTATGACTCTTGTTCGCTTTTCTCTGTTCTGGCCACTTCGTTCATTCAGAGCGTCTCGTGCAACATGGCCACGTCGGAGGTGACGGTTCGTCGTACAGACCGTCAGCAAAACAGCGGAAAATGAGTGTCCCGTCATCACCGTCACCGGAGCGTTCGCTGCTGCTGCACCCACATAGCCATCCGCACGGCCACTCTCATGAGCCTGCTCATGGCTCGCCAGGCCACTTGCGGTCATCGGGGACGTCTTTACCATCCTCAGCTCTGAACGGTAAATAAACGTGCTTAAAAATTGAGGCAAGAAATGAGAAGGCCATTCTAAAGTAGACCTTACCAATGCTTTGAACCACAAATCTTTGTACGTGACATGAGTTCACCTCGCATGAATGGAGGTACCCATGCTCCTTCTTTCGTTTGTTGTGATGTGCCCTTAGTGTAGCTCTACGGCGAGTGTTTTCCAGGCTGATACTGTTTATAATACACAATGTGTTAATTGGTGATACTTGTTATAAATCATCGGTGGCCATTTATATGTATATGCATGCAAACACTTCGTAGACAGTATGCATCGAGTGTCCACATTATAAGATAGGCTACCTAAATCAAAAGTTGATTCTGCGATTACAACCTTTCAGGAGGAAAATCCCGTAAAATATCGCCCGCTGTCAGAACGAGACTGGATCAGGAATTGCCGTCACTTCACGAGTCCAGCGATGTAAGAGAGTCAAAGCATCGTGAGCGCGAATTCAGTAAAGAGCAGCGCGTTGGGGAGAACCCGCAGTGCTACCCGAGTTGCAACTCCGCCGATCTCGAGATGGTCGAAGTTCATCTCGAGACCAAAGAGTTGTGGGAAAAATTCCACAGTCTCGGCACGGAAATGATCATCACCAAAACTGGTCGGTAAGTGAAGTCGCTAGAGTGCAAAATAGATGGATCATGGGAATGGTGTGGACTCTAGCAGAAAAAGCCTTTTACTGATCAAAACCGATTGCGATGACCGTCGGTGTACTAGGCGTGGCAGGGAGACAGTGCGTTAGACAAGCCGTAAGTACGATAACGACAGCAAACGTCTCGAAGGCTCATTAATGTACGACGGCTAACAGGCCATCAGGACCAAAAACGAAAGTCTGACGCGTATTTTTACATATTTGCCGTCGGCGAGAATGGCTTCATCACTATTATCGTCTTCGCTTTTTACCTACTATAGTTACTCGTACAGTTCACAGTAGACTGAAGTCGGCTGCCCTCCTCTTGTAAATGAGGCTTCTGTCGCCATGTGGTGACAAACTCACGCCATGTAAAATTTTGCAATTACACTGCAGTTCAGACATAATCTCTTCTAGTTTTCTTTATTTATAATTATTTACTCAAGGAAATAATATTCTCTCCGAGTACACTTATGAACATACTTTTCATCCTGTCCTAACACACCTAGCTTAGTATATCGCATGAGTTATAGATCGTGAACTTCACCAACCCGACAATTATTGGCGCTGTTCTTGTGACGTACGTAATTTGAATTTATATCGTTGGGAGTTCTTACTTCCTACATATTTAGAAAATTCTACGTTATTTATTAGTGTGTGTACGATTTCGAATGTTTAACGCTAGCATTTACAGCAAAGTCTAGAGGTGCCACAAGGGTCCGACCCGTTGTTACAGTGGGTGACAGTTGTCACCTAGAACACAATGAAATGTTCAGTTTGTTGTGTTACAAAGTCACCACACGTACTTCTGTATGTGAGTGGAATAAGTGTTTACCCGGGCTTGCTCCCCTAAGATTCTTCGGGGGTTCGTTGCTTGTCAGGCTAGATTCAAATGACGCCACAGCCACGCCAATTGAGGCGCTTGTATCGTTCCCCTATGCCAGCGCTGAGCTCAATATAGCCAGTCTTCAGAGCTGCCCAAACGCGGTTGATATAGGGACTGTGTGGGGAAGATGGGACCACGTAATGATCTGCAATGCCTCAAACTCTCCACAGCCCTTTGCCTCCAGCGACTCCCCGGCTCCTTCGCTAACTCCAGATATTAATATTTCTCGGCGCGCTGTTTTGAAAAATGCACCTTATAATTGGCATTTCAAGCAGTCTGCATCCATGAATACAGGCCGGCTGGGTCGCTGGAATTGGGGCTCTGTTGTGCTGTGGCGGGCGGCCTTGTATCGGTGTGTAAGCTGATGTGTGTTGCTTATTGAAGCTGGCTGGCTGGCTGGCTGGCTTATTCGTTTGCTACGTAATGCAACTCTGACAGCAGATTGGACCGATGGCAGCAAAGCGAGCGCATGACGCCAGAAGAAGCTTTCGCGAGTCGATTTTTCAGCATATCGTTTCCAGCGGGATGGTATACAGCTTCACCGATGAATCTACTAACCTCTCACATAAGTCCTTTGCATCAGCTAGGCCCGTCTGACTGGCTGTCCTGACTCTTCAAGAAAACGCATTATTTTCAAGAAATCTCGATTCGGTGTCGGACGGAGATATTCATTGACGTTGCTTCCGCCTCATTCAACCATTAATCAGTCCGATATTGTACCCATTTTCGATATCTTTCAAACAAGAGTACTTTGAACGTCCCATGGCCTCTTTTTACTTAGTGATATCGTAAAAG
Source organism: Varroa destructor (assembly GCF_002443255.2). Taxonomy (NCBI): domain Eukaryota; kingdom Metazoa; phylum Arthropoda; class Arachnida; order Mesostigmata; family Varroidae; genus Varroa; species Varroa destructor. The sequence continues at coordinate 9,553,513 of NW_019211456.1, forward strand.
GTTGCATGTACACATATTGTGCTAGAAAACGTTTGACTGCTTATATTTGTTGGGAAACTGTCCGGTTAGTACGTCGATAACGAAACGAATGTTTTTATTCTATGAAACATTGATAATGTGAATTCAGATTAGAAATGAATGGGTTGTATCGGATCATCTCTCATTAATTTCCGTGAAATTTTGGCCGCCCGATGATCTGCTTCGCGATCGTAGTCACTCGAGGTATGAATCCCGATCGACTGCAGTTAGGACTTGAAGTCGCCAATTTCTCTAGGACAGCTAATGTTCGAGATGACTGCTGTCAATATGGCTGCCGTTTCATATGTTACACGGATGCGCCCAGTTTGACTTGTGATACACAAATATTGTATTATACATATACAGCCTTATGGAAAGGGAGAATCGGGGAAGAGGGCTATGGAGGCTATCGGGACCTCTGGGTTCTTCAACGAACTCCATAACTGTAGTGTAGGCTAGCAGTGGTGTCAGAAAGTATAATGCACACCTATATACATAAGTCAATAATAAAGGCCTGTGAAACGTCGTTAATTCAGATAGTAACGCATTATGCGCAAACCAAAGCGTCTATCATACCTTTCTGCACGCTGGCATCGTGCTTTGAGCTAGAATTAGGGATCGCTACCTTTACTTTGTAGGACTTGAGTGGATTGATAACCGGAGAAGGGGCAAATCTTCGCCACGTAGGCTAGCAGTCAGTTATATGCAAAGGAGACCTTTTCTTTAACACATATATATATATACATATATAACAGTACGGTAGCGTTTGCTCAATCGAATGCTTTTAGTCGCTGTCAAAAGCCAGTTCCGCACATATGTGTGTAGGTCTGTATAATACATGCCGTCTATGTACGTTCGTCAATGCTGTTACATGGACAACATAGACATGCAAATGCATACGCGGCTAGCGTTGGTCTGTGACGGTCTCGTCTTTACATTACGGGATAAGAAACGAAGATTTAGTAGAAGACTCTTGGATATTCGTTTGTCTCAACCAACTTCCAAAAATCGTTTCATTAATCTATCTTTTCACGACTTTTCGTTCTTGCATTGACCATGAACTAGGTTTATTAGACACTGGAAAAAGAATTTGCCCCTGGCCAACACACAAACATACCGGACACGGTCAAATTTTTTCCAGTATCTAAGGATAACGCGTTTCCTGTTTGTGCGGCACTGTGTGTGTATATGTGTACCTGTATGATCACAATCATGAGCTCCCAGTATCCATCAATTGACCGCCCGTTCCTAATTTCATCTATCTAAGATGTGGGGCTTAGGAAGTGTTCGATGGAGGAACATCAGCGCCATGCTGGGTCTGGACGACACAAGATCTTGCCTCGGTCTTTTGCACAGAGCCTCACTCCCCCACGTAATTGGTACCGGTACCCACCTCATCTTTCGCTGTTCGACACCCAACCATCATATTAGTCGCGACCATTGGGGATCAGGCAAATATACATACGCATGGCACCCGGGAGGGATATGGGTGTTGGTTTATATGTATGTAGATATGCGCTCTCTTTCTATCAGTTCCTTACGCTCTGGGCGCGGTTACGTTATGCTGCTGTCCTATGCTGCAACTTCCTGATGATAATGGGTATCCAGGCCAGCTTACGAGAAGGGGCTTCGACGAGCCTCCACTATGAAGAGGACGATCTCCGTGGAGGCGGCTGCAGCCACACTAGGCAGCTAATTATCTAGCTGATGGAAGCAACCATCCAATGGATGGGCAAAGCAACTCTAGCATCTCCCCGCCTCTATCTTGCCAGTCATTCTGCACGAATCGAACTGTCAGTCCGTCTATCTGTCTGTGAGTCAGCTTCTTATCTGGATGCGACCGACGCCCCTACCACCTCTACCCGACCAGACAGAATAAAGGTTCACCATTCTTATCCTAGGTTAGCGTACAAGGGCTTTAACATCAACGAATGTTTCCCTCTTTGCACGCAGCTGATTCGGTGGACAGCTGACTGTATATGGTGGTTTATGGTCGTCCATAGCAACGATGCTTGCCTTGGTAGAAGATAATGCAACGCCGGTGGTGTGGATGTTGCAACATGGTTGGCCCGTGATTTGGCTCGATGCACCAACAATGCTCTCCGTTGCTCGACAGTTACGTAAGTGAAGCTCTGCAAGTAGAACAAACCAAGTACCAGTAGGCTGGCACAAACTATTAATAACCCACTACAGCATGAATCAGTACTCTGTTTGTAAGTGCTCTTTCGAAAGACCCGCGCCACCGCTAACGGGCATCTGAAGTCACCGTTCATTCCAGTAGGGCTTGGTGCCATTTTACAAGTTGATGACATCCCCAGTTGAGTCTCATAGTCCAACAGGTTCGCTCTGGTTCGTTTCGACCGTACTTTTTCATCAGAGGGTTGTGTTTCTCTATATAAAAGTGAGCAAAGGAGTTACTAAATGAGATGTCTACGACGATAGGGCTGTATACATGCACTAGTACACCAGTAAAGACGCTCGGATAAGCGTCGTACGTTAGGAGACCATCTAGACGAGCCGTTAAACGTTTATGTACTGTATCTTATGATTCTTGTCTATACTGATTTAGTCAACCCCTATAGCGAAGTTAACAGTGGAAAATGCGATTCTGCATATAATTGTATTGCAAACACCCATTCAGACAACTTATCATTCAAATCTTTATCGTTGGCAGTTTTCAGTGAGTCATTTTCATCGATCATCAGATTGATTGGTTCACATCCGCCAAAGGTAGAGCCATCATCAATTCTACGCAGCTATAATATATTGGTGAGCGATACATGTTTACTGTGAATTTGCCCTTCATACTGCCGTGTACACCATTGCCACTATTTACGCTCAGCATGGTAACCTAATTGACGCTGCTGTTAATTATAATAATCATATTCAGTACATAGAAGACAATTTCAATTAATATACTATTAGATGACAAGTGTGGGTGGCGAAACAATCGCTTCTTTCACTAACCTTAGACAACGTACCCTCCTATATCATAATCAGTAAAACCGTGTATAAAGCATAGCGTCCTATACATAGGTATCTGTAACATTCGTTCGTTCGTATTCAAATTTGGAGCTATAATTTATTTTGGGCCATTTTCGCCCCTACTGCTCGTTTTGACAGGAAAGTTTCGGTTACCTGGTTTCTATGATGCTTACTTACTACTTTTGTTCTTTTCATGTTCTTGCATAGCATGGATGTGACTCGTTCGTTCATTGTCCCTTTTTTATCCTGGCACCCGATGGTCTGCCATTTTCGCTGAGTCTTCCCCTTGTCCTGTTCTCTGAGGCCTGCTTGCTGGATGGGTCTCGCTCGCTCGATCATTGCTTCCGCTAACGCAGAAGTCGAGAATTTGTCATCGTTCGGCAGGCTCGTTTTCTCTATCACCAAAGGATATTTGCTCGAGCCCTTTGGCCGTTAATACTACCAACACCGGGCGAAGACACGAACTCGCGAAGAGTCGAAACTTTCACGAGACGACCCCCGACGCAGTGGAGCGGCGACAGCCTTTCGGGGCTCGGGCGACTGACGGCTACGGAGACAGCGTCGACTAGCTACTCGACGATATTGTAGTTCTGTTGAAGCAGGTGTCTGTCATTTGCTCTCTCATCCGCGGCTTGCCTTGTGCCCCAGTGGGTCGGTCGGTTTGCTTGGAACGTCTGCATACGCGCCGGCGCTTGCGCCAGCACAAGCGCCCAGTGATGTTGCTAACGGTGTCGGGTAATGGTGGTCGGTGATAATCACCGAGTGAAATATGCAGCACTATGGAAAGGTGAAGGGTGCTCCGCTGTCTTCGGTGAATATGAGCGAAGGCAGGAAAGTACGAGCCGGCCTAGCTGGAACAGACTTTTCCGGGAGTGTGGACGGAGAAAATTCCACTAAAACAGCCACAGACTCGACACAGCTTCACCATGTTCGCGCTCCGCTGACGTTCCGAAGATGACAAGTCGACAAAAAGGGAGATAAATATTCGCGAAAGAACCACGAATGTCGCGTTGTTCGTAAAGTGCCGATAGGCGATGGGCGAGGATACGCTGTCTGATTAAGGTTGCCATAGACGAAAGTGGATTGTCTGCGATACTGAGAATGAAAATTATAGCAAAGTAATCTTCTTTTACATGTGCTGCTAACCCTATTGAGGTTGTCTAATGAATTAAAACTATATTTTTTAGATTAATGAGGTATGTGTAGCTGATTTAGGATGACCTTGACAATATAGTTCAATAATAAATATGTTCCATCCTGCCGCGAATGCTCATGCGGAATCGTGATCCAGTCGCTAGCTGGTTTCAAGCCTAAAAAACTGACCTTATATTTATCCTTGAGATCAATATGGTCGATAGACCTAAATGGATCAGTGTGCTAGCTCCTGACAAAATGGTAACAAATAGCGACATTATGCGTGGTAGTAACGACTCTCAACCGACTGCAAATGTTTTCGTTATATAGACACTGACCGTCAAATGATTTTAAAAAAAAAATCCGGCGCAACTCGAATGTAAGGTCTGATCCTTTTGCAAGCTTCCTGAGGCTGATCTGACAATTTTCCTTGTTTTTTTCCATGTTTCACGTATTTATGTTTGCTGTAACGTGCTCCAAAATAAGGCTCGTGTTCAAGGCTCTCTCGTCCGTCGTAAAGCCGTTTGGCAGCTTGACGGCAAAGAGCACTTGGCGGCGGCACACAGCTTTGTCCTCAAAAGAGGTCGTACACACTCTTCAGTACACAATTGTCATTTTCCGGAAGAAGAAAAGCCTGCGAATATTTCCTAGTTTACAACGCAAAATATAAGGCACACGTTTCAATATCCTAAAATGTGCCGTGCTCTGTGCATAGCAGGCAGGCCGGACAAGCGTAGGCCGGTCTTTAACTGACAGAGTAAAAGTTCTATGAATACTTTTATGACACGGTTGTAGGACGTATTACTTGCACAATCTTCAAGGTGTTTTAACTGTTTTGCATATTACCTTATGTTTTTTTAAATCGTCCCGCTCTCTGCCTGCTTATCTGTCTGGGTTGACCCTGCGCGTATCTTGGTAGGCAAGAGTCTACATTTTGCTCACTTGAGTCGTTTGTGTGAGTTGACAAGCAACCCATTGGAATGAGCAGGAGATTAGTAAAAACAACTTAAGGGCATCTGAGGTGTTTTTTGAAGATTTTATTGTCTGAGTGGATTTAATTTTATTATCTGGAGTTCGTTACGATCAATCAGTCAGTCAGTCAGTCAGTCAGTCAGTCGTAACCGAAACGCCTGATCTACCGAAACTGGTCTGACGCACTCAGCTAAAATCTAAGGAAGTTTTATTTTGCTTTCGGTAGAATCTTGCGCAAAGCGGAAACAGTGTAGGTGAAATTTGAATTTGACGGCCTGATTGGCCTTGCAATTAGTAGCCCCATGATCGATATGCGACGTGACCAGCAGACCACACTCCCTATTATGCACTCGTTTGTTTTTTGTACCAAACTGTAGTCGATTGTAATTCTTACGTTTTCGTATATACTTAAAGCCCTTGACATGTTTTTCGTCATCGTCTTGTACACTAGGGTGTGCAGGTCGCCCGTCCAGGCTGGCCTGACATGCCTAATCGAGCTCTATGAACAGTACATATGTATCAGGTAGAGTGCAACGAGCTGGATGCTACATGGCACGAGCAACTGTGCGCAAACTCATTCGTCAGAGTGGTGAGAAATGGATTCGCACCTCGGTGGGCTGTCTGTCTACACACGAACAGAGTACGCATCACATGTAGACCAGCTCGCCTCACTTTTGATGAGGACCGTTTCCATCTCGAGTTCCGCCACTTCGCGCGCCCGGCCAGGCACTAACGTATTACATTTTTTCTCTCGGCGGTTGAATTTTTCCACGCCACCTGATCAGGTCATTCGTTAGGTAGGACTCGCACTTGCCAGCGTTACGTTCAATACAAGTCATCTATTGTACTAGCTATCAGCCACCAGTGTGTAGCGAACGTGCTCTTCGCTGCGGGGGTTACGCTAGCATTCAGTTGCCGAAAATCTGCGAAATACCGTCGGTCTCGTGAAGTACATACATGGAAACATATTCAACAACGGAAGTTCGTTTTGTCCGAAAGGAAGCAGATGCTTCTTCCAAAGGATTGGCAGGGTCGGCGTTCGGTGTCAGAGCGTGTAGAGTGTGTAAAAACCGCAGTGATAGTTGTAGAAAAAGAATGAATAAAAAATTCCCAGCGTACCATGTCAGCCAATTCACACTCGGGCCACTTTACTCCGTGGCATAAATATCCTCGCATAAAATGGCGAGAACGAACAAGTATATAGGGAAAATCGAGCGGGCTTAATCGTCTTCTGCTCGCGACTTTACTTTTAAAAGATATTAGCCGGTGTGAGATAGTGCTAGCAGTAAAGAGTGAGCACATATATATATAAAGATTGTTTAGCAAAGAACATGGAGAATGATTAGAATAGGCTACGTTTTCCGACCAGAACCCGTAAATTCAGTCTGATACATTGGATCAAAATAAGATTACGTACTCTCCGATTAACGAAACGATAAGAAATAAAACATGAAATAGTGTCGCTCAGATATTCTACGAGAGTGATCCGGTGTTACTTTACGCCCTCTCTAATCCATTGACGTATGAGGGGAGCAGGACAACAGGGACCGTCGGATCGGGTGTTTTTCCGCTAGCTCCCCATTTTGGCTGCAGGTTTCCTCCCTTTACTTTTTTCCGTCTACATGTGTAATCAGTCGGCAGCGTGTCTGTGGCTCGCTGTATTGGCCCGGATGCGTACAGTATGTAGCTGTCGGACGCGCGGCCCATAGGCCTCGCTACATATGACCCCTTTATGAGGCCCTAAAACATCTTATTTATGCGTCCTCTTAACACTAAGCGGACATTACGTTAGGCGACGACGATGACGAAGAACACTTAGCTCGTGAGCTTGTAACAGGCACCGCTAACGCCAGCACGCAGCTACCGTAAGAATACTACGGCTGTCATATCGCTGCTCCCTAACAGAGAAAAAGAGTAACGAGGAAGAAATGGTGAATGAAACTGTAGCATTATGATCTGCTTCGTGTCAAAACAGTGTTTCCCACAAACTATATATACACGCATCCAATGCAACACGATCATACACACACTCGTCATAAGTTAGTCGCCGGTAGTTCTCTCTGCGGCTTGCCAAGTGGACGTGGTTCCGCCCAAACAGATTTCCACTTGATAGAAAAATAAAACCACCATGCAGAACCTACCAAGTGGTCAGAATGAGCAGTATCTTCTAAAAAAGAATCCTATTATATTTTACATCTATAAGCTCACAAAGTTAGTATTCTAGAGAATACTAATTTTCTCTAGGGTCTATTATCAAACGTGCCCACATATCCCACAAAGGATGGATTAGATTCAATGCTATGCCGGGTTATTGAAGTGGACTTGTCGTACAATACAGCTCTCTTTGGTTCTTGTATATTGGTAAAAGTCGTTTGATGTAATCTTCAACGTTTTCGTACGACTTTATCGTTAACAACAGCCAATGCTCGGTTTCCTAGCGTTCGAAACGACCTATACGATATACTGATTGTGTCGCAACGTTTTTTGAATCCACAGATTTACTACTAGTTATTTGCACGGACGTACGCAGTCCCATGCTATGCATGACGTTTCAAGGGACTACGTTCTTCTATCGTCAGACGAAACCAATTCTAACCGTAGAGAGCTTTTACGGCTACTCTGTCGAGTAAAATTGTGCAGAGTTGGCGTACAAAGCGTACCTAACATAGTTGAGTATTACCAACATCTCTAGGCTGATAACAGTCGAGATACTTTAACAAAACACGATTACAAAATAAATTTTTATAAAATCGGAACAACAAAAGAGTGCTCCAGGAGAGTATTTCCTCTATCCTTACGCTTTGCTAGATCGTCCGGCAATAGGTATAGAAGTAAAATTCATCCGTGAAGACTTTTATGATGTTAGAACGGTGGAAGTAATTCATCTCTAGTTGAACCTTTCCTCCGAAAGAACTTTCATCTTCAAAATTGTATCTTTGATTTAAGCGGTTATTCGGCTTCCGCGATTCGTATAATATTAAAAATTATTTTGATTCCCTGCTTCTGCGGAAAGATGTGTTGGTCTGGAAAAGGTTCTGATTGGCTACGCTAAGCGGGCTCGTTCTTTACGCTTACGGTCCGTTCTTGTTTGTCAATATGTTCCTTCAGTAACTGCCGTTTCCACACAGACTCGGTTGTTACTTAGTTTTTCGATACATGGTATATTGCCTTCGTTCCTACACAAGCGATGTACGACCCGGTAACAAACAGTTTCTCTATGTTCTCAGGGCGCTGCTAGCCAAATTCGCGTCTGTATCATCGCCATTCGAGTCCTGTGCACAATTCATTCATAAACAGACAGACAGAGCAACACGGACGATAATAACCGCCTACTGAAAAACCGATACGCCATGACGATGTGGGTTGGTACGTTTCTGTGTTTAACAGACAGTTCCCATCGTCTGCTTGTTGGTCGTCTAGCGGCCAATAGTCGTCAAGGCACTACGAGGCATACGAATCATCTGTGAACAAAATGTCAATGTATTCTAGCACAGTACCCAATCTCAGCTGCGCTCAATGCGATTCTTCAAGTGCTTCTGTCAGCCCGCTCACGATGCGGGTGACGTTGTTGGCTAGATAGGGACGAGCGACAAACCTGAGCGTGGCTCGCAATCGTCCACCAAGACGCTCAAAATACGGGTAACGTCTAGTTGCTCAGGGGGGTTAGGTGGTAATTTAGAACAAGCCGTAATGACAGCTAAGCTAGTTGTTACAACAAAGGATAGCGACGACTAGACATGCTAAATAGATGGCGCACAGGCCATCGAGAGCTAAGCAGGAGCCTTGCACAGCACCAAAATCTCCAATGGAAATTGCTTCAATTAGTTGATGTGTTGGTGTTAAAACGCTGATGAAGACCGAACAAAGCCCAGTTACCCCGGGGTGGGGGTTTAACCATCTACATCATCTAATATGCAGATACATAACACGATATAACAGAAACACCTGAGTCTGAATTTTATCGACCTTTGACAGACAGTGGTCGCTCAGAACTGATGCTCCAGTGATTACGGCGAATCGTCTTACTTAACTGCAACGCTTATAACGACGTCTGTATGCATAAGATGGACATGTCTAGGTGTGTATTTAACAAACAGGTCGGAACTAAATTTTTAATGGCGTAACCGATTCTATTCAGATCTGACAGGGTGACATGCATCGCTACTGCTAACTATTCACTACCTTCGTAGCCCCCGCCCCGCATGCGTTGTTTTTGACCGTTGACATTGATGGCGTACTTTCCAGTGGTGTCACATGCTCTGGGCCAATCACAAACAGCTCATTTTTTGGACAACTATGATGTTAATAGGCCGATGCTGATGGAACCCGCTCGCGCACTGGCGTCTTCTTTAGTCATCTTGCTGATTCATTTTAGGCAGCTCGTCGCTCTGCGCGAAGAATCCATATGTCACTTGTTTGCATCGTCAACATCCATTTACATGGGGTTACATAAAGGGCAACTCGTCTGATTAAACCACTTGGTTCTTAAGTACTTCTTGTCAATGCACCTGCCTTTCGCTGCCACCATTTGGAATCCAACCGATTCTATTAAGATGATTGTCGCACTTTTCTGGTTGGAACAAAGCTGATCCAAGACGCCCCTTGTTGAGCTGATGATCCAGATGCTCCGGTACGGCTGAATTTTATGTGACAAATACGCTTATTTTTATACGCCCAAAAAAGAGGGCGTGTTTCAAATTTAAACTGTTTCGGTTTAAGTGTAGTACTTTCGTGTGGATCAAAGACAGGAAGTGGAACCCTTTGTTTTCTAGGATAGGTAGAGGCCTTTTTTACAATAGACGGCACGCATCAAAACCTACTTGTTAACTTCTATTGGCGTATTTTATGCTTTGACAAAAACAATTCTATTCGTATGCATGCTACAACGAATAGCACCGCGCACGTTTCGTGTTCTTGTTAATAATTGACAGAGAAAGGGCGTCCTTCTTCAGCATTGCTAACGACAAGGGCCGTTGAATTCAATGCTGACACGCGTAACTAGACGAACATCCCGCTAAATACTAAAATGCATCAATTTGAATAGGATTTTTTTCATTATTTAGTCTCTTCGTACAGATATTTCCACGCAGGCCTCGTTGGTAGGGAAAATAGATGTAAAAACAAGAGCAAGCGGATTAGATGAGCAGCCGGCAGTGTCATTAGTGCCCTACCGCACTCAGGCTCTGGCATGTTGGACGGCCATTCTCATATGAGTCTCTCGAGGACTCGATGAGCAGTGACTGTAACTGCAGAAACAGTACTAGTCGGTCGATCATCCATTTTGCCTCGCGACGCACTTGGGAGAAGCCGCTCATCGTGCTAATTTCGGCGCGAAGCCGCTATCCCGTGAACGCGTTACCCTCAGTGGACTTCTGCGCCAGTTTGATGTTTCTTCTTACTATAGTTACTTGTTCTATCCTGACTCCTACATAGCGTCCTCCTCCTATCGTCAATAACTCTCCTCCTCCGGTATGTTTTTTTCCATTCCTTTGCTTTCCTGGTTCGCCGTTCTCTCGTTCAGTTCCACAGCGTGCGTGGCTACCGCTATCGCAATGTCGATTATGTTATCAGTTCTTCGGCGGATTCTCTTGGGAGACATCTTCGCCAGTAATGCCCAAATAACTAACTACACGCTAGAACATACAACAGCACATCTTCGGTGCGACGTTCTCCCTACATACTTCGAGTTAGTATCCACCATGGTATTAGCATCTCTTTTTGAAGCCCTAGGGTTATTATCCAGGTATCCGCGCAAGCTGTTGGTGTTTGTACGCCAACAGTGCTGCTGTCAATGAGTGTCTGTCTGTACGATCATCTGGTGCTTCCGTTACGTGCAACAGGAGCTTGGACCCGTTTCTACATGCGAGGATTTCTGTAAGTATTCGAGAGGTCTAAAATAGACCGTGGCAGAAGGGAAAAGCAAGCAGAGAAAATGTGCTTATGTTCTTGCCGGTTACCGAATCTAGCCCCAGGAGAACGACAAAGGTGGTAACCTGATTAGTGATGACTTGGTGGAGGGAAGTGGTTATTGGAAGAGAACGAGCTGATGGAAACGGTATGAGTTCGCTCGACGTGGCCTTCCCTACAACACTATACCTTCAACAGCAACATAGGAAATTTCACTTCTAGAGTACATCTCATATCGAATAGATGAAATGGCCGAACAGGTTTTAGGGCTAGCTTTCGGGTCTACTCTTCTGCCATATGCTTTAATTATGACGTTGTCGTGATTTATGCTATACGTGGTTATGTGAAATCACCTTAGCAAGCTAAAAGTAGATAGTAAGCTTGCATGAGTTTTGAATTTCTTGAATTACTTTAGCACTTCTAAGAATATAGTCGCTGTTCGATAAAAAGACCCCTTCGATCTTATCGGACAGGCTCTGAGGGGTCGATATCTTCCGTTTGAAGTTGGTAATGCATGTCCTAAAGGGTCTATGTTGTTATATTTAGAGATGCTTTTTAATACATTGTTAGTCTGTGATTAATATATGACCATAATTCAGCAAAAATTGTAGACGGAAAACTTTCGACATCGCCGGATTTCAGTACGAAAACGTATTTTTGACATCTGGCCGCTGTGTAGAAGGAGTTTACGACAGGTAGCCTGGTAACGCGACCCAATATATCCCTTTGTTGGAGAAGTTAATGGCTAGCTACTTAATCCGCCATGCTGACCTTAACGTTATTGTGTCGGAAACTCAAGGCGATTAGATCTGCTAAATCGAAACGGACAAGCAACTCGTTCCAAGCAATAGGCCCTTTGAACTTACCTTTGCAACATTAACTTTGTTCAGAGGTGTTGGTAATTACGTTCGACGAACTAACACGCTTATCTATCGTTGCGATAGTACGCTATGGAAAAAGATCCACTGAGATACAGTGACACGCAGTAGCACAATATAAATTCTAACATTCTACTTTTTAGAAGTCGCGTTCTATTCTACAAAAAGCTTAGGCTTTTTGGCAGAAAGGATGCTAAGGACAACTATCGTAATGTTTCACTGACTTACCCTACAGCCAATCGCTTTATTTTTAACTCGCTTCATGGAATCAGTAACAACGATATGTTTTAACTATTAGCCATAGTAAAATGATTTTCATTATTATATTTCAATTTACGTGATACGTATCAATTCTGTTATTTCTTTGCCAAAGTTACAGCGAAGAAGCTAAATAGTCGATGTAAGAACACATTCTAGAGTACATCCGTTATCCACCTCATCGTTATGCAGACTGGCCTCACCGAGCCCGCAGATCGTCGTCTTCAACTCTATCGGTTAAGGATGATTGACCTGGCGATGCTAGTAATGCTACAGCTATCAATCAGTAGATGCAGAAACTCTGACAGACCTGGACTTCGTTTCCGCGACAGCATTTCCAACTAGCAAAAATAGTAGCAACAATGACAAAGCTACCCAACATCAATCGTGTCAAACTGTCGACACTTCATTTCCCTGCACTGCAACCATCCCCCCGTGCCTGTTCCCTATCTCATCTAGCCCCCGTCAATCCCACGTACCCAGCATTAGTAATGGCCAGCTTTGGGCAACACAGGGGCCGTGAGATCTATAAGCCTACGAGCAGCAATTTGCATGTCGTCCACCGAAGCCAAGCAGACCGAATGCATGTTGACTGCACCATTTCCATGTCCATTTTAGTCTTGCTCGCACTTCTTTCCCAGAACGAGGCAGCTATTGACGACTACTTAACGCGCTAAATATCACTACAAAGATCACCTCCGTAACCAGAGGCCGGATCGTCATTTTCGCCATCATCGTATATGTCTAGCTATGTATGAAATTGTGTGTGTGTGTCTGTGATTTATTCTATTCCACTCGCTACGCGCAAAGTAATGTTAGTGCCGTATGTGCACGACATCACGGTAGTGTGCGTGTCCAGCTACGCCTCGTCGACCGTGCGGCACGATGTCGGCGGGGGTGCGGCAGCAGCAAATACCGCATGTCATTTTTCAAATTTGCGCCACTTGTGTCTTGAGCAAGCCGGAATATTCCGGGCCGAACAAAGCTGAATCATTCACCGTTGTTACTAGCTACAGGTAGGCTAGCTAGGCGGCATAGGCCAGTCAACCTGTCTCTTCAGTTCCCGATCCTTCCTCTACTATAACGATATTCTGACGCCGTCATTGTTCCAACAACGGCTTGGCGCATTTCATTTTTTAAGCGCGCTGGCGTGATAATGGAGTGGATTACGGCTTGCTCACGCAAAACCGTCGTCTGCTTTGCATTTAATCGTTCATAATTCTGCCATAGCAGCCGTGACGACGAACACAACGATGATGAGAATTACAAGCTTTATCGAATCGGCCGGTTGTTCCGTCGCCTGATTTCACTTATGGTCAGCCACTACTAGCAGTAATCGTCGAACAAACTGTGACGCTGAGAAAACGCTCAGCCGCTGGTGAAGGCTTTTGTCAGGGCTTCGAATGCAGTCATTAAGCAAATGAAGAAATACACTGCGGCCATCATCACTGCTACAACCACTTGTCATAAGAATGCGCGACGGGGTACGAATTGCAAGCAGCAATGGCAGTAGCATCAGACACTTCCCGTATTTGCCGGTGGACACGGCAGGTTTCCATCTTATTAGCATCTTTTTATTCTTATTTTAATTCAGTTCAAAAGAGAAAAACAATAGTAGTGGCGCCAGCTGGAGTACCACACCTATATCTGTCGTATTGTAGAACACGAATCGGAGTTGACAATGACAGCAACACACGCAAGATTCCCTCTATACACATGTAAAGGCACACACATGAAAAATCCGTACCGTCGCACGGATGATGACAGCAACAACAGCTCCATCAACATGAACGAGAAACGGAATCAGGAGTGTCTAGCCAGGAGGTCCATCTCTGCATCGGCTCTGAATCTACCTGTTTATTTGGCCAACCTGTCGTATTCAAGCTACCCGAACTCGACCTAGAGTATGAGGCACCGAGGACAATTACAAGGATGATCGTAACAGGTGCCCACCCGTTTCTTGAATAGAAAGCCAATAGGCGATTATCGGTTAGGCGATTAAGTCACCAGTTAAATAAGATGGTAACTGGAAAACATCAGGCGAAACTTTTTGACACTCAAATCTCTCTTCAAGCTTTAGAGTGAATCGAGAAGTCTTGGGCAGTGGTCTGGGCGAAAGCAAGTCCAGCCGCGAAGAATGAACCCCACATCTAAACTGCATAACACACTTGCCCGGGTAGTGCTGATTATACGTAAAAGTTCTACTAAACTCTCTTAAAAACCTATTTTCTTCACAAAAAATAATGTCTATAGCGCGGACACAATATAACCAGGAGCGGCATATTATTCTATTCTTTTGACATAGCACCAGCTTTACATGATATATTATGTTATTGCGTATAAAAAACCGAGACTCTCGCGGAGAGTCAAACAACATGTATGCACAAAGCTACTGCGCTATCCCTAGTTAAAGTTGTGGCACGAAAAACCTGTGAAAATACTTTATGCTCACAGTCCTTTACCCTGAAATTTCTTTGGAGTCTCTTTTCTGTCCCGCCCTTGGTCAGTCTTGATGTAGATACGTTGTTAGCGTAGCTCGATGAGTCATTAATTGTCCCAAATAAATTCGAAGCAAGGTTATAGATGATATCGTTCGAGAGGTCGGCATCGTAAACGAGGCCAGCTTTGCCTCGTGGTGAGCAAACTTTGCTGTCACTCGTTACTTCCGAGTACCGGTCCTGTTCTAGATCCTACTGGACAAAATTTGAATTTTTAGTCGCTGATGACCCGCACCGTGAGATCTGTACTGTGATTTTAATATTACTCGAAAAAGCGGGCGAAACAAAAAAGCCGAGTTAGAATGTTACACGAGTCAGACACAGCGTAAGTTGTCGGTGTAAACTGTCTCGCCAGTGTTTCCTGCCCGACGCTATCGACTTTTGAATGAAAATGGATACGCGAGCGTGTGAGATTCAAAAATACAAACGACAGCATCTGCATACATGAACGCTGCTACGTATGAATTAGAAACACCTCGCATGCCATCCAAGCCTGTTAATGGCTTCGGAGGGGTGCACTAATAGGGGTTGGCCGCAGTCATAAAGGTAGAAGGGGCAACGAGGGTCAATAGCTGTCGATCATGAAAGTTGTTCGCACGGCATCAGTGCGCTCTAGCAAACTCGTACAGAGACTAGCGAAGGGAGGCTTGTTGGTGAAAATCGATTTATTGCATTATTGAGTGTATCGGGACATGAGCAGTTTCACATGATTTCCATTCTGGTAATAGCGGTTTGTTTGTTTCACATACAGAATCTGTCGTAGATGGGGCAATTCCAGTAAAAACGCCAGATCTACGTGCTCCGACGATTACCAAAATCTGCTAATATTTTTTTTTGTATTTTACATTTTTATTTTTTTAGTCGAAATTTTTGGTATGGATGCAGGTGTTCGACAACTCTACACTTAAGCTTCAAAAAGAAGTAGCTTTTTTTTTGAAAATATTTCGGCTTAAAAATTATTATACTATTTTAACCATGTTTACCCACAATTTAGTTCCGACGGGTACCAACGATGCAAGGACTAGCCGGTCACTAGTTACTAGCTTTGCAATTCTACCGGCAAACGACTAAAGTTGAACTTCTACAAAAGCGAGCAAATAGATAAACTTAAATTTTACTCCTTCACATTGCCTATATTTTCCGTTTTGCTCGATTGTGGGCTGCTGTGCCTTTCTAACTATTAGAATATCAGTCTTCGAAACACAAAAAAGCCAGCAGCGGCAGCCATTGTTTGCTTTCATTATCTAATTGGCGAAACGACGTTTTCCCTGGGTGGCTCTCGATGTCTCTCCACTGTCGCTTCACCCGATCGGCGAGTAACGACGACGATATTAAAATACTAATTACGATTATGACGTACATAGTAGTGATTATAGTGTTCCTCATCGGACGCTGCCGAGCGCGATGTTCCGCATGATGCGCAATAGCACATATTGCAGCCCTCTGAAAGCTTCGAAGCGCAAGGGGCGGCACGAGGTAGACGACCGGGTAGACCTAGCTAGAGAGGTTCAGGATCGGCTCAAAGGCCGCTAGCAGCAGCAGAGCACAAATCAGGCGCAAGTAGAGGTCATCAGGAAGCAGACATCAGCCGACCAGACGGTGGTAATACAGCCGACGCATAACGCGCCTATGGTTGATGTAACAAGAGCCTACTTGTACCCTTACTATCGCTTGGGCTACCACCCCAATATCGACCGGCGGCAGGATCAGCAGTTAAGAGGGAGCGAAAAGCATAGGGCCTAAAGGGCGAATAGTGGAGGAGCCAAGCGTGCAAGAACCGAGAAGGAGGGTAGCGTAGTGTAATGAATGGGGTAACCAACTACCAGCAACGCTTCTGTTGCGGCGGCATGCTGGTTACCGCCTTAGTTGGGGATTATTAGGCCATCCAGACGGCAGGCTTGTTTCTCCGAAGAGATCCTGTCCTCTCTCAATTTAGCCGAAAAGGTACTAGTAGTACAGTAGCGGGCCTTATGTAGCGGTGGTCTTTGCACTGTGTGCCCAGCACGATGTCTGTTACTAAGGGGAAAAGAGAGAGCTTCTACCGAGGCTGAATCTACAGTTAGGCACAGGTCGGGCACGACGACTGGCGGCTACGGTACAGGGTTCATTCCTTTGCTAGCAAAGAAAGGAAGTGCTTGTAGTGCAGAGTAGACTTTAAAATCAAATTATAAGCCCTTCGTGGAGTCCCGAACCGGCGAGACTTCTCCTTCCAGTCCCTAAAACCGATTTCAGCGAAGAACGGTTCGACTGGCCGTCTGGATACTATGAAATAGTCTCATAAGTATAGAACATATGGGCCATAGGCGAGCGGCTGCGCTTTCTGCGGTGGCGATTATAGCGGCCTATTACCCCAGCTAGGACAAAGAAGGTCTCGTGAAACAGTAGAGGCTCTATGAGGTAAAAGCTGTTCGATGGTCGCCATTTATAGCGTTTTCTAGATGGGCGTATTGCCAAAAGCGGGCGGAAATGAGGTGGAATTAAACAACGATAGAAGGAAAACTAATTATTAAATTCGTCTCAGCGTATTCGCGGTGCTTCGATACGTATAAAAAACCAGACGCTAGCGTAACACCAAATGCTGGATTGGTGGAAAGTTAATAATTGCTTCCTCAGAAACGCTGCTATAGGTCGTAGTCGTCAATATATAATCATGCTACGGACCACCACGGCTTCAGGCATTACATTTTTATAACATAGTATTAGGGTAGAAAATTTAATACAATTTTTATTTAAAGATAGTGTCAGCGTAGTAGGCATGATAACGTAAAATAAACTTCAATGGACCGCCATAATTCTAGAAGCCCGAAGTTTTATTTGTATAAGGGACTGAAAGAAACGGTTTTCAATCCGCACAGCTGAAAGGTATCATCGATTTTTTTTTAAATTTAAGTACTTTCGAAAACGAATTATACGTATATATCCTATTATTTGAAATAGAAATAAAAACTATTGCATATAGATAACAATGTATATGCACTTTATTTACTAATAAATAATTTCTGGCTTTTAAGAAAACGAATAGGTAGGACGCAGCCTGGTACACTGCCATCACAACGCAGTAGGAAGGCATGATGATAGGCAGTAGGTAAAGTGATATGATACGTAAGCAGATATAGCGACGAACGATCTACTCGGAGTGTATAGACGTAGAACATAACTAGTAATCATATTCTTCCATTCCATTAAACAGACGAATGTTTCCGACCGTGCGGGTCTCCTTTACCGGTCTGCATCCACAACAGCGATACGCCGTTCTTATGGACATTGTTCCCTGCGACAACAAACGATATCGCTACGCCTATCATCGTTCGTGCTGGCTCGTAGCAGGAAAAGCCGATCCGGCGTGCGCAAACGTCCTCTACCAACATCCTGATTCGCCTTATCACGGAGACCAATTGCGAAAACAGGTCGGCTATGCGAATTAAACGATACAGATGGATGCTCACAATTATTTGCGCTACTCATAAACACTATTAAGCACCATAATAATAACAGACATACTAAGATTGTTAATAGTTTAGCTACAATCATACCTCTATATCTGCTTGCGTTTACTATAGACAGGGATGTGATAACATTTTGTTTATCTATTCCGGCATGTTTGTGTGTACTGAAACGATCGTAGGTCGTGTCGTTTGAAAAGGTGAAATTAACAAACAACGAGATGGACAAACAGGGCCATATTGTTTTGAACTCCATGCATAAGTATCAGCCGAGAATACACCTGGTCAAGCTGCGGCCCGACTACTGCTATGCATCGAACCCACCCACGTTTAACAGCCTCGACAAGGAAGAATACAAGATGTTTGTCTTTCCAGAGACAACGTTCACCGCCGTCACTGCCTATCAAAACCAACTAGTCAGTCAATGATTATTAGACAAAAAGCGAAACTTATACTAATTGTTTTCCGAATAGAGAATTAGGCGTTCCTAGAGAGATGTAGTATTTCTAAGTATCTTTTCATAGTGCTCCATTCGAAATTTTAGGTACATACGAGTATAATCATATATAGTATGTCTCTGTATACTGTGGGATTTACAGATAACTAAATTAAAAATTGACTCGAACCCATTCGCCAAAGGTTTCCGGGATTCCTCTCGGCTAACCGATCTGGAGGGCGAGTCCGTTGAAACTCTTTTACGCGAACACGCACTGAAACATCTGAACACGCCTTTCGCCAGGGCGGTCATTAATGGAGAACTCCCGCCACCTACGCCCGAGCAACAACTGCTTGCTACAACCTCAGGTAAAACTATTTGCCATAAGTACCATAAGGATTCTTCGACAGGACTCGAAGTTGCAATGTCGAAGTCAGTAGATGGTTCTTTCGGACGCTCTTGCTCTATGTTGTTGGACAAATAGGTATTGCGAAGGAACTGCCGGCCCTCCTTAGTCAATGAAGAATTCATCCACGCAGATACATTGCAAGACAGTGTTGATTTGGCGTATAATAGCAGAAAGGTTTTTGCTTTTGAAGTTCGAAAGGAAGTTGTTTTGGTTTCGCTCCTAAGCCTTAGATAATTGATTTATTCATGAAAAGGGAAAGCTTTGTACGAGACTATATCAGTCACATCTGGTCATTTGTGGTGTCCATTTACAGCTTTGGGTCGGATGCCCACCTCCTCGGAGATACTGCTTCTTCAGGCCGCCGCAGCCAATTCACCCTGGGCCAAGTTAGCCGCCGCTGCTACCGTAGGCCAGACCATTGGACAACAGCTACAGGCTCAAGCAGGCGCTGTAGCTGAACTTCACGCTCTTATGCAGCAACAGCAACAACAAAGTCAGAATCGCCAAATGCTCGGAGGACCTGCTGGCGGATTGCCTGCAGCTCTTTTAGCAGCTCAACAGATGCAGTTCCTGCAGGCGTCGACAGCCGCTTCAGGAGTGGTTTCGCCCCGAATGTTTACACCATCACCTCCTGTAATGCCGAAATTCGTTCCGGGAAGTGTCGGAAACATGTTTCTTCCGCGCCCACCGCCAGGACTATTCGTAGGCCACTCACCACCACCACCACCGGCCTCTTTGTCGCCCCGTAGGACATCACCAAACGAACGTGAAAACACTCGAAGTACAAGCAATAGCAGTCCGCCCATTGATCCTGCGTCGTAGTTCTGACTCGACACTAACTAGGTTTAATGGTTCGCTATTTGGATTAAAGTACATCGCATCTATAGGTCATAATGGATAACTTAATAGAATTAAACCGAGCAGAGGAGGCTAAGAAAAAAACATATGATTTCGTGGATGACCAACGCCACGCTGGTAATCTTCCTAAAATCAGTATGAAACCGTTTCAAATAGATAAATAAAGGCGAGATGAAGAAGCGATGCACGGAACGAAACGAATACCACTACTAGCCTATTACATTTTTTTTGCATAGCGCTCTTATTTATTACTCAAAATGTTCACGCTGATTGAACCTTGACGCGAAACACGCGCCTGTTACAAGTGCAGCCAATCGGGTACAGACGTCGCAAAAGGCAAGCACCTCGGCATCACAAACGAAGGCCGATTTGTTTGATACACCGGTGCCTATCGATGCAATATTATATATATAGATCTAACTGATCTGTTCTGATAGTTCGTCCCAACGATACTATTAGACACATAGACGTTTTACGTGTCGTGGTTACAGCCTTGGTTATCGTTTCTGATGGTGCATTTGTGAAAGGCATAATCAGAGCAAGGGCAGTGGACCTCACAAGTTTCTAATATAAGTATACGACGTTTCTGAGGGACGAATTTGATCGATCAGAGGATACCTTGTCGAATAGAAAGATTAGGCTATATTTTCAACTCGACAGTTTTTGTCTGCAGCTTCACACGTCGGGTTGTTCATACACGTTAGTAACATTAACAATCTACGAATAATGAAAAATGTAGACTGTTTATTAAGAGGATTCTATACAAATGCAAGGGTTGGGCACGGCGGCAACAACCATAAACGAGATAATTCCTCAACGTATAAACTTATCACCATGTACTGTCAGAGGCACCTTCCTCTATAATCTATCATTACTATGTGAAAGTATACAACGAACTAGGAGTCTTCAGGCCCGTTTCTTCCAGGGACCATAAAATATTTGTATCATAGGACAATTACGAGCCGATGACCTCTTATTCAGTCGGTGTCCTTATTCAAAGCCCACCTATATCCACTACGAAACATCGAATAGAAATGCATGTACCATTGATGCTGACAGTCACACTCGTCTTAGCCTGATACTACTGCATTTGACCAGAATGAAAGCTGTACAATATATCGTAACAAAAAAAAAATAGAGGAAGCCGTACAGTGGGGCTACATTTTGGAGTGGCCAAAATGTGTGGTTAGCCATTCCGTACGCCTTGCATAGACGCTACGAGTCTGATATGCGAGATGTGCAGCGCGACCCCCATCACGACAATAATAAACAAATGCCTGATGATCGATGTACATACACTCTGTGCAATAGTACAGGTAATTACACTCATACTTCAACGCTATGTAATAGAATTCTGAGCAAAGATGAACGGCCACCACGTGTGTGTGGTGAAACGCAACAGAAAATTCAAAAATTGGGAAAGAATGCTTTTATTGAGACAACGTGAGGATTCTGGACAGGTAGAGTCAGTTACGGTTCGTCAATGATTTACTATGGGGTTAGTAGTGTTACTTCGCAAAGCAGAATTAAAGACGTCCAAACTTGAAGATCTATATTTATTAGAAGCTCTATTGCACTTTACCTAATTCCTAAAGGCGGACAAATCTGACTGTATGCAGTAAAAAAAACTACTACTTTAAAAGGAAATCCAATTGTCTGATTGCAAAGTTACGATTTATGGATACGAAGCACACATTATATTCCGTGTACTATTTTGTATATCTGCGGCGGGGGGGGGGGGGGTCCGTGTCTATCAGTACGTATAATGTATTCCTATATATTGTATATAGCAGCAAATGTGCATTTGGCCACATTCGATGTGCTCCGTGTAGATACACACCTATATACATACACATTACCGACGAAAAATCGCCACTAAATATACCCTGGATCATTTTGATAACAGAAATAAAATAACAAAAAAGAATATCATATTATATACTAATTATGTTTGACTGCACTGTTGTTTTGTGGATAAATAGCCAGTAGAAGAAGTAGCCGGACATCTTTGATGATGTCTTGAGTGAGCTCTGCGGCAATCGACGAACGTGAAGGACACGGCAAACCACTTCATACCTACGATCTATAATGTTAGGATCTCAATTTTTATAACAGTTAGCGTAAAACGATTCGTAATTATTTTCCTCAGTCGGTTCGATTTAGTGGTAAACGACGATAGAATAAAATGTAATTTTTTTTGTCGCCTTTAAATGACAGGTATGATTCGTTGAGCTTTTACTCAGTTCTGAGAATCGGAACGAGGATTTAATTGTAAATAAGCTTCTTTCCCTCGGGACGTCCATGTTTGTTTCACGTAAACTATAAACTTGCTAGCAACACCCATATACTCAGATTCATAACGAACAACATTATGTGTTTGTGCTCTGGATATATAGACATGGGGCTGTGTATATATACATACACTATTATTACTCTATACAGACAAGCTAATATAATCCCTCACACAGCAGCTGTTACAAATAAACAGAACTTGCAGTGGAAATCGTAAAATAAAAAACACTTTCTAGTACACCGATTGAAATACTTACATGCTTTATCTGTGTCATTTCGATCTGCGGCATGAAACTATGGTACAATTGATTTTGCTTGCCATTCCAGCGCAGTCTTAGAGTTCTAGTACTGTTGAAGATCATTGATCACTTTTTGGCAACTGCTGAGCTGTTCGCGCTGAAATAAACAGTAGAACTATTAGAGACATTTCTTCCATGTGTCTGTCGTGGATGTGGAAGATCTATGTATAATAGAATATTAGGGAAAGCACCGTCCATGCGTGCGCTCGACTGTATCAGAAGCATCCTCACCATAATGCGTGCTTCTTGCTGTAATCTCTCTATTTCCATGTTCTTCATTTCCATCTGGGCCCGCAGAAGAGCAGCTTGCTTATCCAGTGAGCACCTCTCTCGCCTGGGCCGAAAAATCAATTAGAAGTTTCTTAACTTCGTTTCGTTAACTTCAAAGATCCGAAGTCGATGCTTCGTAATTGCATCAACGATCGTATCCTGTTTTTTACAGACTAACTGCTTTACGCGACGAAGAAAAAGATCATATCCGTGATTGTTTCCGTAGCCAGTTAAATACGACTGGGTTCCTAATATGTAAATAAGGCAACGTATACACTATTTCACGCCTCACCGTAAACGTGGCTGAATATTATTTCCCTTATATATCTATGTTTCGTGACGTCGTAAATACTGGTGACCCTAATGAGTGGCGCCGGTTTTTCTATGAGCTATCTGCTTTTAACTATTAGGCTTGGCCGTTAGCCACACTAAGTTTACTCCGTGCGACCGCGCTATAAAGAAACATGACTTGATCTTGTCGGCTAAACTGTTTCCGCGGGATTGACTTCTGTAATTATTTGGTTTTCGTATTAATAAACTCATATCTAGTCTAGGCACCACGCTTCATCAGGTGCGAACGGTAATTCCACAAGGACAAACTTCAAAAAGCTTACTCAAACCGAAGTCACGCTCAATTTGTAGCACTACCGCTACTGGCTTCAACTATGGGCCATTTATTGACAGGACGGCCGACGAATTTGCCTGTATATTTTCAGTAGTCTAATTCATCAGTAAATACTTTTTGGTGATGTTCGTGTTGCACATATACGTTCAAACCGCAAGTTATCTAACCTCAAGGTATCTTCAGTAGCCTCCTCGAGTTCTCGTTTGCCGGTTATCAGTTGATCCTTTTCAAACGTTAGGTCCTCAATCTGCGTCTAAGAGCGAAATAAAATGATAAAAGAATACGCCTGGGTTAGCGACTAAGTACAGTTACGTACGATAATCCAAGATGGTAAGCCCGCATTAACCTGATACGAAGTGGTAGGTGCTTTTCAAAGCAGAGAACGATGCCATACGTACTTTGTATTCTGTAAGCATATCCAGTTGCGACTGGACAATCTCACGAAGTTCGCTGTTCGCTGAGCGAATTTCCCCCATACGCGACATTGTAGACTGAATTGTACGTTCCAAGTTACTTACGCTCTGTTCCAACTATAAGGAGGGAGACCATAATATATGACGGAAATTTAATCAAGCAATCGACGACTGAAAATGCGCTCTGATTTTTATCATTGTTATTATCATTACTAGTAGTAGCACTATTACTAGCACACGATAGGGGGCGCGTATGGTTTTCATCGTCTGATAGCTACGCAAGCATGTAGACGGTCGTGAAGAAGGCGCCTTCTTCTCCTATCGCCCTAGAGGCAGAACGAAGTGGCCTAGGCCGAATGCCCTGTTTTACCTTGTGATTTCGTGTTTTCTCTGTTAGCAACTCTTTGGCAAGCGCTTCAGTCGAACGCGAATTATTCTTACTGAAATCATCAAAGCGCCTTTTTAGTACTGTGACCACCTCCGCATATGTGGTAAGCGCCAGTCGAAGGTTATCCACTACGTTCGAAGAGGATCGGGTAGGCATCTGCGTAGACGGATTAACGTAACGAATATATGTTGAGTATAGTATCAAACTGACTTTTCTCCGTTTTATCCATTGCTATAAGCTGCTGACGGTCAGGCTATTATAACGGTCCAGGGTAAACTCATCTTGCAATGGTGGTTAATATAAATTGTGAAAAATTTGTTTTTGTCATAATAACTCTATTATATGTGTACGTTATATTTTATCCATATAAACAGTCATGAGAGTCAAGCTAATTATACGACTATAGGTTTCTGCGTAGATGATTGGTTTTCAACGAAAAATCACAATGTGAAGACACACCAATCTGTAGCCCTCCAAGGCATCGCCATGTAGCACCTCAGTTTGACTCAGCCTAGAAATCATCGCTGGTTTCATTGGCGATACGATCGCTGCCGGTTTTTGACCATGGCGACCGCTCAAACACGATGAAGGAGATCCAACCGTATTTGCTGACAGGCTACTTGACGAAGCTTCTAGCCACGGGGAACGCGTGCACAAGTTACGCGCGTCTAATGGTAGTGTATCCGGTCCATCCAAAGGCTCAACTCGATACGACAGAGTTATCCGACAGGCACCAGCTGGCAGTTCTTGGAGAGCCTACATATTTCCGATTTACAAAAACAATAACGTTAAAATGAACATGATGTAGACGCCGATTGATTACGGACACGCATCACATCTACTGTAAAATTCATATGCAAATGTCGTTGATGGGACGAGATGAATGATGTTCATTGTTGTGGTGGACACATATATATATATAAATGTATGTATGTATGTATGTATGGCCTAGAACGACGTTACCTTGTCGAGCGCGACGACCGTTTGATCGTCGACAAGGTAAACAAAGCTCATCAGCTCCGACTCCACGCATTTCACTATTTGCTGCCCACTTTCCATTGAGGTACTGATGAGCGTCGACAGATCCATCAGTACGGGTTTAACTGGTTCCTCAAAGTTGCTTGGGGTAAGCAAACTCACGCTGAGCTGAACCGATGGGCTTCGTGGGTGGTCTTCTTCCAGCTCCGATGTCAGAGGTAGAGACTCCTCGGAGACATTCTTCTCCACGGTGTACGAAGCGTTCAACGCCATTTCAGGCGCAATGGGACTTGTTTCGAAAGTTGTTGAAACCACTGTCAAAGGCTCGGTTGTGGGAATTTCCAAGCCAAATGTGAACTTTTTACTCTTCATAGGCTGTATTCGTTCTTTGTTGACGATATCATAAGTGATATCCTGAATTAAACTGTTATCAGGAGAAATCGAATCGGCGGTAGTGTCTAAGGAGTCAGCTGGCGTTCTAGCCCTTTGAAACTGTATCGGAGACATACTGTGTTCACGAAACATCTTTGAGGGCCGCTCAATTTTTCCACATGAGTTTTCACGTTGATCCATGCATTTCGGCTTAGCAATTTGTTTTCGAAAAGTTTGCGGAAAAGAGTTTTTTTCTCGGTGTAGAAGTTTTGAAGGTGGTTTGTCAAGAGACGTTTTGGCACCGGATGCTTGCTCCTCTGCTTGTTTAGTCGCTTCATCTAGACGAGTAAACTCGTTCATAGGATCTAGAGATGGTTCCAATCTCGCAATGTGGATGTCTATAGACGGCTCTGATGATCCGGACGGCCGCTGTTCGATTGGTTTTATACTTTCACATGATTTTGCTGTTATCTGGTGTTCGATATTGCTCCCTTTGGCTTGCTCACGGGCATCTGCTGTATCCTGGTAGAGACTCTTATTATTGTCAGAATTTTCGTGAAGTCCCAAAGTAAGAAATTCCTTGACAGATGCTCTTACACCACTTTGTTTTTCCTTCTGTCTATCGTCCTCTAAACGCATTGCGATTTCATTTATCGTGGTCACAGACGCTGTACTAGTATCTGTATGTGGAACTAGATTCATAGATAATTTTTGACAACCTAATAGGCTCGCTTGATCACATGTGTCGGCGCAAGCCTTCTGTCCAACATTGTTTAGATCACTGCTCTGTCCTAAGTTACATGGCAAACCACTTTCAGGTTCTTTATCTGCCCTAACCATTTCACCGTATTCCTTTTGGAGTAGACTCGCAGTATCTTCTAGAACTTTGTATGTCGTATCCGAGGAGAAAATTTCATTAATTGCCGGGTTTGTCAATTCGTTGTTCGGTGTGGAAATCTCTTGCCCATCAAGAATCCTTTGGTTGCTTTTATCCGGGTTTAGAGTGGATACATTGTTAGTGTCGATAGCTTTGAAATTAATTATTTCAGCGTTATTACAACAATGAGTCACAGAGCTGTTGATCGTCTCAACAATGCCCATTTGATCGTGCTCGTTGGCATTATTGGCCAGTGACTCGAGATACGATGAGTCAGCCTGCAAACCTTCCGGCGAAATTCCAGCGTACTCTAGAAAACCAGTAACATCTGTCGAGCTCACAGGAACGTTACTCATCGCTATAGGGGCTACTATCGCACCACTGCCTGTATCAGCAGCCTTTCTTGTAACAATATCGTTATCTATGGTATCGTTTGGACTAATGATATCGTTACTGATACTACCCAAATCAATCATCGATGGTTCCTTCGTTCGGATTGCGTTTTCATTATTGTTTGACTCTACTGTTATTTGCTGGAGCTTCAAAGGATATTCATCGCTTTCACTATATTCAACAGTCTGCAGCTGCTCCTTAGAAATGGAGTTCGAACCGTCAAGGGATGGCGGCCGCTCTATTTCTATCGGAAACGGCGTACTTTGTTTTAGAGCTATGTAACTGACTGACTTTGATTCATCGACCGTTGTTAGATCCGTAGGGACAGTGTCTGCTAAGATAGCGTTCTCCATTAGATTATTCGATGTCGGGTTGATAAGTGGCAATTGTAAGGGCATTTGAGTCACAGATGTTTGAAATGCCCCAAGGAGCAGATCGTCGTCACAACACGCCTCCTTTGGAGCTTCGTTTGCTTCGCTCCGAATTTTAGCTTGTTCATTGACGTTATTACGGGTCTCTCTCATCATCGAACTGGTAGGACTGGCTCTATCATCCTGGTCACTCTTATCACGACCTTTCGTACGATTTTTTCCGCGACGATTGCCTCTTTTGTTTTTTTTTTGCTTCTCTGGAAGGTCGCTAAGGCAGAGTGCACGTTGATCATTACAATCAATAAATAGCTTTTCCGCATCATCAATCGTAGTTTTGAAAGCTTCACTGGTCACTGTCACTGCTGTTGGCGGTGCCTCTGGTTTGTGGTCTTCCACGATCTCTACAGCATTAGATGACATCACCGTTTGGCTAATTGAAGCGACCTGCTCTCCGTTTTCATCGGAAATTGTTACAACGCGACTCGCTTGCTCTGGGATGTCCAGAGCGACTACAACACCAGGCGACTGAGAAGTGAGTGCCGCCATTGAACGCGCTGCAGGCATCTTTCTATTGGCGTGTTCGCATATTAACTTAGCCTCTACAGCAATGGCCGTTTCGGCTGCTTCGAGCTGCTTTTGGCCCTTTCCCGCCAGTGACTTTTCTTCGACAGTTTGTGTTCTTACTTGGACAGATGATCCCTTTGGACCTGCTGTATTTTTGCATTTTTTTTCACCCTCGCTTGTTAATATGCCGTTAGCACCATCAGCGAACAGACTTGGTACTACAACGGCGCATTGCTTCCTCACGCCGTCTTTGCCAACATCAACCACGTTGGCGTTATTGTGCACCTCGGCGTTTAACGATATCTGGGTGCTATGTTTCACCTGACGAGGTAATCCAGCTTCATTTTCACGGATCTGGCCAGCTAACGTCTTAGCGCTTATTGTGTTGTCGTCGTTCGGCTGAGCCACGTGTATCTCTTCTTCTGGAAGCACATCCGCCTCGAATAGGCTAGAGAGATCTTCAGACTTCTTTAGAGTTGGTTCATGTTCAGCAAATATATGATCGGAGAGCTGTTCGCCCGCACATGAATACATGGAACCATCCATCAGATTTAAGGTCCTTATAGAAGCCGCTCGCCTGAGAAGGGCTCCGGAAGATGGCGGTGCGTCAGATAGTGAGCTGATGTTACGCCCGTCCAGCGAGTCCAACGAATACTGCGAGCCCAGAGAAGAATCAGCGGTTTCTGAGAGTGACTGCGATGAGGGCAATTGCGAAAAACCTCCTTGCTGGGGCGGCGGAGGAGCAGGTGCTTCCTGACCGCCGCCCAGCTTGAACAGCTTGCTTAACCTGCAACCAGCCCGCAATATCTTGTCTAAACCTTTCATTGAAAAGTCTCCTGAACGTAGGGAAGAGAACACATTCATATATATATATATAATAAGCATGTTATATGTATAAGCTATCTATTTGATTTCTACCTAGAATCATACGTCCAACTCCTTTCACAGCACTTTCACTGATAGATACAAAGAATGTTATATTATTTCTTCGATAGAAGCGCAGGCGGACAAATCAACGGAACTCTTAAAATTGTCTGTTTACGTAAATGGTCGTGTAGCGCTATGTCGTTATGTCATACTGCGGACACATAGTTAACAACGCACCACATTTAAGGCCCAATACTAGACACTATAGCTTCCATTACGTTAATGCCACTGTTTACTCGTTGACGTATACCGACCGCTCGAGACGAGATTGACTTCAGCAGATCTCTGTACACTGTAGTATCACCAAATCGATCAGCGGTTTGTTACTTTGTTTTTGCAATATAGTTATTATTGGTAGTTCTATTTGTCGATTGGCAGCCATCAACCAAAGAACGTCTAAGACCTGCATGAACAACAGGCGACTGCCCATGTATCATCGGTACCGCATCTAGTCAGATGCGTCTATGCATCGATGGCATAGCCTAAAACGGATAATTGTTATTGATCAACAACAGCACCAATAATAATAATTGTAATGCAATCGACGAATGCTCTTTCTGCGTTTCATTCTATGTGTGGGTGGGTGATCGGATCAGACGGCTGCGTACCTCTTCAGCTTGCCGGTCGGTGTTCGGTCGTGGCTTCAGACCTTCCGGGCCCAGCGAGAGCGCGACGTCAACGGTGGTAGTAGTCTGCACTATCGCGCGCTAAACACTGGCCGCCGGATGACTGGAGAAACGAGAGGCAAGGAGGCGGGATGCAGTGCAATACGCCAGGAGCGTCGGACACGCACGTTTCGGGCTCCAAACGGGGTCGCAGTAAGTATTCTACGTCTTACGGCATCGGCCCAGCCACAAGCAGCGCTAGTAGCGACGATGGTGATGGAAGCGGCAACGGCTGTGCCGAAAAACACAACAGACAGGCGCGGACGAACCGAACGAATAGACGGACGATCAGCAATCAACGGAACACACAGGTGACACCAGCGCATTACGTTATGCCCTATGACTCCAGAAAGCAGCCGCATAGACAGGTGGGGCAGCGATTTTACCAACTTCGCCGACAAGATCGACAAACCCACTAACCAACAGACGCAGTAGTGGCTGTGTGCTATAGAGCAGATTGACACATCAGCCAATAGACCAGTTTCACTGGTAAATACCTATCTGAAAACAACGCTGCGCAACGGAAAGAAACAAGGCGGGTCGATCAGCGACTTTCGTTGTCGCTACTACTGCCACCGCCGCTAAGCCGAACGGTGTACTTCGACTACCACCGTCGTTACGACTATTGCAGTTTTTGAGAGGAGAATCTGGGCCTACTGGCATTGGCCTGAGTCTGCGGTCGCCTTCTCTGGTCGGTAGATGTATGCCGCTGGCTAAGAGTTACTCGCATCGGTGTGTATACACTACCGTCTATGAGTGCGGCAATCGCCGGGCGCCGCGAAGAGTCAGCCGAACGACCGACGATTTGACTCGTGAAGACCATGACCGTCTGCATACCGCACTGCACCTGATCTGATGACGGTGCTGGTGATAATGGGTTGTGCACTTTGCAACAGTCCGGCCCCATCGCTTCCCCAACGTACATACATTTTTGGGTTGAAACAAGCGTACGCATTTTATGTAAGTAGCGCGCCAAATGTTACCGAAATACGTTTGCACGGTAAGAGGCATCTAGTTAGAGTTGTCGAATTTTTTTCTAGTATCACACCTTTGAAACACTGGAAAGCAAATAACAACGGAAAACGTTGCGCTTTGCGGTGTGCAATTGGATCAGATACTCGCTGTTTTGGCGAATTTAACCTAATAATAATTTATTTATAAACAATGTTTCCACAACGATGAAGGTCGAATGAAGCTAACTTGTCATTCTACAGCTCATCTAACCGAGCAGTGGATATCAAAGTAAGGCTGACCAGTATAGCTTATCTAAATGAAGTAGTTGAAAATGTTGCCTGTTCGATAAAAATTACTCTATATAGGGAATATGAGGTAGTTTCACTTGTGATTCTGTCTGCCCGCCCGCACACAATTATATATTGCCTGAGACTGAAACGCCATTATAACGACTATTATCATAAACATGTAAGCCAGCAAGTTACACAATATATAAACCGAGATATGTGAATACTTAGATAAATATTTACTTACTTTGATTTACGTTTAACGTAGTGGCTAGCTATTACGTTACGGACGTGAAACTACCACAGACTTGAAGCAAACCTGAAATATCACAAGTCACTGAAGGCATAGTTTGCCTTCGGTCTCTAATAATAATCTAGTATTTGATATTCTGATTCTTTACATTGCGTGCGGCTGTTACTCTAGCAGGCCACTAGTACTTCGATTGATGATCATTTAAGTATTCGCTTAATCCTCAATACTTTTTAGACGCTTTCCGTCGAAATTTGACAGAAACGCATACGCCTGAACGAGCCATATGCACTTCAATCCTTAATTGTAACGTTAAATTAGGTGCGATGCTTTTCAATTGTATCTAGAAATTGTTCCGATTCATAACCCTTCTGGCCTGAGTCATAATTCGAGGCGCTAAGGCCAAACGTCGACTAAGAGATGGGTCCAGCGTAACTGAGACTATTTTTCCGTTACGTGTCAAAGGTTCCACGCTACTAAGGGGCGCATGGATACGTCGAATGGCGTTTTTTTTTTTAGTATTTTCTATTTGAAGTCTATTTGGAAAATTTGCGCATCGTACTTCGTCTCTCTGTGGACCTCAATATTAGGTGTAACTAAAATAAGGTGTGCGAAATATTGTATAATTGGCTGATAATTCAATTAGACACTTTAAAAAGACTGACTTTTGTTAAACGGACGAATTTCAGGAGAAACAAACGTCGATTAGAGATGACTCTCCATAATTGTCAGTGGACTTTGTACAACCGAAGCGCGTAGTTACTGCCAAGACACTATAAGTAGAAGGATAGAAAATGATGCCTGCTGAATGAAAATTTACTATAATTTATTAGATAATGAGGTTTTCATGAGTGGTCTCGAGGACCTTCGCAGATTTGTCAGCAGATATCCTCTAGCACGAAAAATCAAAATACTTTGAATGATCATTGCCGATTTGTTTTGCTTTTGTTGAAAGGCAGAGAGGTACTGATATGTTACTTTTCGGCAGGTACTTGCAGGTTGCGGAACTAGATGCTGTTTATTAAATGACAAAAGATCTTTTACACTACATAATACCTAAATACCTTATTTATATATAACATTTTTACAGAGCAATGCTTTGACGCGTTCGTGTGTGGTTTATTCTATTATAATCTCAGATGCTTTAAGATAATTCTATTACGAGCCTCCATTTAGTCCCATCTAAGGGTCTATTGTCTACCTTGCAATATAATTATTTATGTCCGTAACAGATACCTCGTTTGCTTCGCTTTTGTTTTCCTGCTAATTTCCTAATAGCTGGCCTCAGACTGTTGTCAATTATCTCTACCGTTTGTCACGAAGCGTTGGGCTTATGACAGAAAGCAGCCGGTGTTTTGCCGAACGGTGGTATCCAGCCAGCGGATTTTTAATTTAAAACGATAATTTCGATACTTTTAGCTGATATTCGCTATTGGATGTCGGATCAGTTATTTGTAGGCGACCTATTTGTCGCCTTGTCGGGCTTGTATCTAAGCCCGAAATTTGTTTGTTTGTTTGTTTGTTCCACATATCGCACTCGATATTAACAACAGTATTGCTTTAAATACATTGCGTTTAGATACATTGAACATTATGTGCGAACTTATACAATGCACAATCTTCCTTTGTTGTTGTTGTTGTTGTTTTACTTATGTTTTTTACGCAGTTCCCTATGTGATTCAAAGAAGAAAAAAAAAACTTAATCTTTTCTTACGGTTCCAAAAGATATCGAACAGTATTTGAAAAAAAAATGCGTGGCTTAGTTAAGGGATTTTTTGCAAGAACAAAGGAAAAAGAAAGCATACTTTATAAAAGGTTTTGGCTTTATCATGCTTATTTCTTGCAATGATTGATCAGACGGAAAAAAACTCACGTGTTGCTATAAAGTTTCCAAAATAAACCTGAATATTTTAAATAAAATAAAAGCTCCCTAGCTCTTTTTTTATTTATTTATCTGGAGGATTTGTGCGTGCGTTGTGTAAGTCAGGGCCCAATACTGGCGAACAGTATCTGTCCTGGGGTGTTATGGTGCGAGGAATGAAAACTCAACTATTTTAGCACTCGTTGAGTATTTTTATTACAATCGCAAATATATATCAGCTGCAACCTTAATAACCTATTCTTACCAAATGTGTGTTGTCGATAGTCATCTTTCCTCATTTATCATTTATATATATATATATATATATATATATATATATATATAAGTACTGAGTCATTAGGTATAAACAGAAGAATGAGTAAATCACCACTCGAACGCACTTTATAATTATCGCTAACTAATCAGCACACAAGGTTCGTCCAGTGAAATATATTTATAAGCTGACCTTTCTCTCCGTTTAGTTCCCAAAATGTTTTTGTGCTGGTCATCCGCTGACCCGGTCTTGCTGTTATTTTGTGTTTGTTATCATTGGCATTATCGTTTCGTTTCAGTAACTTCACGGATATGGTAATATGCAGCTGCTTTCTAATCCATCGGCTTTTTTCTAGTTAAGATAGCTAACCTAACCAAGACATCTATCTACCTGCTATTAGTGTTAATAATACATTTTATCTAATAATAGTCACTCGCTAAACCCATGCTTTAAGATACGCACTCGTTGTCAAGGGGATAAAGTAGCGCGTCGTTCGTTAGTAGACGTATTCTGCCTTGCAGAGGGTCCAAGGGCTAAAATCGGGAAAATGGGTTTTTTCGTATGCGGAATGAGTAATAAGGCGAACTTTTTCCGGTTTCTTTCTTTTTCATTAAATGTACTATGTATACCTAATTCGAGTGTTAAGGATAAGTTAAGTTCGACAAATTTTGCCTTTCTGATCATGTTACTTAGTCAGCGCAACAGCGTACGCTGGGATTGATTTTCTTTTGCACAGAGAATTAAGCATTTGTTTATGCCTTCTGTATATTTGTGGGAAATGTCTGGTATACTGGTATCGCAAATTTACTCGAAAAAAGAATCTCTCAAACGCAGAAGGCGTCAGGGAAGCTCCGTATATATACATAACCTCAAGATCGAAGAAGAGAATACGTTTAGGCCATTTCGCCCGCAAGTATTTTATTCATAGATAGGACAATGGTGTTACAAAGCTGTTGTTACTGCTGTGCGATCCAATAGCACATTGTTGGAACGCCAAAAAAACTACTAAGTGTCGTAACTCGGATTGGCTTCGTTAGTGTCGGCGAGGCACCGCTGGCGCCACTCAGTGACTGAAGTGGTAAATACATCGCGCACGGGTAGGCAGGAGCATGGGTCGCCATTCTCGGCGGAAGCTAATCGAAGTTCTATATCGGTCGCGCTAAAGCGGAGGTAGTGTCCTGTACAATGAACAGCAATACGATCAGTACAGGTTTTGGTGATGATCATCCATGACACTTTGGTGTCGATTGGTGACGCCGTATCATCGAACTTTTCGTGTTTGTCTGAATTGAATTATCTGAGAAGGGATGGGCAGGATTGCCTGCTTTGTAGTGGGCGCGGTTAGGTTCGGGACGCACATTTCTATCGATCCATTGATTGATTAGCGTGCACCGCTTTATCCCTATGTAATGTCAACTAGATGGTGTACGTGTGCATGTGAGTGTATGTGTGAAGTTTGTATATTTGTATATATACTTATAACTTATCATAAGTGTATCTTATAGCAATAATTGTGGTCTTCGTTATGAAAACCCACAGCTTCATCGTATGCCCACATACACGGACATACAACTACCCTTTGGGAGCCGCAGATTTGGGAACCGCTAAGATCCTCCGAGGTGGACGTGCTGTGGACAGACACCGTGTCCCGCGTCCCGATTCTATTCTTATAGATTTTAAGGTTGCTGCAACTGTCTCACGAAAAAAAAATAGCCGGCTTTAAATATATATCAGACTGGTTTGTTTTTCTTTAACATCTAAACGACACGCAACAAGATCGAGTGTGGGATGATGTAAACGGTACTGGTGATGGTGTTACTATTATGCTGCATCGAGTCACCCACTCACCCAGCTTAGGCCCCTGTGCTCTTTTCTCCCCTCTGAGGTGTCGGTTTCCATAAATCTTGTCTACGCGTGATGGTGCCCAACCCATAATAAAATTACAATATATCGCTATTTTCTTCCCCTAGTGCACAGCTCTGTGTAATGTCTCTCTATCCAGATCTGTGCGCATTCCTCGTATCCTTTGTTATATCAGTTGTAGTTGCCATCTGGTACGTATTAATTAGCATACTTTTTTCAGCAAGTGCCATTATAGGGTATATATATATATATATATATATATGTGGATGCATATAGAACTTACTGTTATTGCACTGAACATATTACACGATCTGTGTGTAGTAACGAGCTGGCCCTCGTATTTCAGGAAACCGTGTTCGCTTCTGTCTCGATACGAGGTTTGGTAGTTGTTAGTGATTCTTGCATAAATGATTCGTGTCCATTTCATTATCTCCCTTGTCAATATCGGTCCTATCTTGCGCTTGCATGCTTTATCGAGTCTGCTTATTTTTCTCGTTATCACAGCGTAGTCTCCGAGTGACGACGATGTCAGGGGGGTTCTCCCACATATTAGGAGCGTGGCAGCACCCGAAGCGAAGTATCTAAAGCTATCTCTTCAATTGTGCTTTATACCAATTGTATAGTTGAAGTATGCAGCTTCTTCCTCGGTTTTTAATAGCGCCGGTGCCACCGCGCTCACGGTAACTAATCTACAGCGAACAAATCAATGGGTTACCTCAGTGCGAGGTTTGACATCTATTTGGATCGCCATTTGAAATTCTATCGATTTTTCCTTTGCTTCTCGTTGGAACGATAATATAAGTAGAGAACTATTAAAAATTGTACTAGTGGTATTAGAACAATACGAATTTGCCGATCGCGGTGCGTAGATGAAAGGCGAGGCGGGGGTCTGATTTTACAAACGTATACTCGTAGCTGATATGTTCTTGAAGTAGGCAAAACATAAAAACGCTTAACTGTGTTTATAATGTTGATGTGGGGAAGAGCAGTGCCAAGACAGCTCGAGGGGCAATTGATGTCTGGCACAGCAGGACATTTATAGCCTTTTGAGGGCAACCGATGACTTCGGGTAGGCTAGAGACG
Organism: Varroa destructor; assembly: GCF_002443255.2. Classification (NCBI taxonomy): domain Eukaryota; kingdom Metazoa; phylum Arthropoda; class Arachnida; order Mesostigmata; family Varroidae; genus Varroa; species Varroa destructor. The sequence continues at coordinate 9,589,315 of NW_019211456.1, forward strand.
TTGGAGAAACACTACGTATGACAAAAAAACACGTCTGCAATAAGCTTTACCAGCAACCAGATGGCTTACAGAGTTCATACCGCCAACTCAACGCGGAAATCAATGGACGAAAATAACAATAGGAAAAATAAATAAGTAACATATTTGAAACGCTTTCAAGAATATGCATACACGTATATAATCCACAATTAAAACCGTGTAGAACAAACGGTGCGATAAAAGGAAGAGGCTATAAGAAGAAATGTGATCTTGAAAAGTCCGTTATCACCAAATAGCAGCAATGGCTCACAATACATAAGCTGGAAAGCTGGAAGTCAAACGTGTGCACCTGTGCTTCAACGGAAGTTATATATATATATATATGCGTAAAGAGAAACTATATATTATATATATGTATAGTTTCTCTTTTAAATATCAGCAATGAGCCTGCACATTAACGAACAAAGCATAAAACCTTTGGATAGTAGTTATAAAGTAGTCATTCATGCCTGTCAGATTGCATTACTATACTTAATGTAGTTAATAATTTGTAAAAGGATGTGCAGATAAATGTACATATAAGGTTTGTTATGCGAGTTGAAGATAACGCTTCTAAGACATGCACAGTGACGATGAAATTTCAAGCTTCAGTCGTATCCCCAAGTCTTGTCGGCGTAGCCAAGCAACCCATAATTGTTAATCGAGCCCTCGGCTCAGCGAACGATGAGGCTTTTTTTTTTTTTCTATTCTGGCTTATGCCATTCGCAACGGAGAAAACTAGAGGCGAGAGGGAATACCGACATATGGGTCATAGCGGGGCTTGCCTGGAAAAAACATTGCACCTAATATTTATGTTACATAAAGGGGAGCTGATGCACATTTAATTATTAGAAAAATCGTCAACTCGTTAACAGCGTTAGAGTGCCGTGTGGCTTTGACGTTTGATGCACGCGGGCACAAACAAGCATTTTTGCGCTTACCCCGTAAGCGTCAAGACCGCTATTTTGTTTATATAAGTATAGCCACAAGATGGTGCAACGAGCTTCACCGTTGTCCTGAAATAGTCCTAGTTAAGTGGCTACACATGATAATCGCAGCGATCGCGGCGCCTATGGATATAGCGTCAAGGAATCAACACTTACCGATGACGCACGAACTCGCCACGAAAAGATATAAATAAGCTTGTGCTTCAAACGAATCGGCTCGCTTGACTGAGTGAAGCGATTCACTCGGACGGCAAAGCTCGCAATGGCTATGTAGTGAGTATTGCAAGATGTAAAGGCGAAATACTTGGCAATGTAGTGCATAGATTCATGAATGGTGCCGTTAGCGTCGAGAATTCTGCTGCAGATAGACGGACCTAATAAGCTGAACATTTCAGTCTTTCTTCACTGACGTTTTTCCCTTTGCGGCTCTCCGACTCGCTACATTGCAATATAACTGTCCTCATTTTTCTGCGCCCACCGGACGTCCCCATACGCTAGTCTAAATGAATCAAACTATCAAAAAATTTGCACTCGTCGTTCGTGTCGAATAGATGCATCTGTGATTTTCGTGCCTTTCAAATCGTTCATGGCATCTATCAGCTAGTATCATCGAACACGTCCTCTGCTGCTTCGCGTGAAACTCGTCAACGGTGATTTAGCATTGGCTTGAATTAACCAACTAGTGCATGCTAATGTGGGCTGAGTCTATGGCCCACAATCAGCGGTTGACCCATGCCCTCGCTTGATGGGTGGTGTTCTGCTGACGTGAAAGGCTACGGCGAGTCGAAGGAGGCTGCAGCGGCCACGGCGGCAGTGACCGCCTATTGGATAATGCACGATGATGACTGCTGAAAGTAACACAGAGAAAGGCAATGGGAAATAAAACACAAGAAAAACAACGCAGACCGACAAAAAAATAGAAAGCCGCCGCCACTCCCCCACCCAAAGGAAGAAACACAAGAAGGACAGATAAATAACAGAAAAAAACGGACAAAGGACAAGTACGAAAGGGGACGCTGTTAGGAGAAGGTCACCAAATTCAAAATACTTTCCTTACCCAGTAGCTATTATGCACAAAGCTGTGCGGCGCCAATTCTATACGGCGCACCGTCCTAACGAAGATCTCCGCCGTTTGAGTAACAATAACAACAATCGTGAAACAAGAAATGATCATAATGGTGATAAGAACAACCACTAATGTGGATCTAAATAGCAAACAAAATACAGTATATCGATCACCTTGAAACTATTTGTATCCGCAGATAATAAGAAATAAATCCACAGTAAGTATACGTTCAAAATAACTGTAATGTAATGTTACTTAACGCTGATAGGTTAAAGTTTCAATCCATCTGAATCCTTAACCGATGATGCTAAGCAGAGGTTCGCTTGTGCACAGAGACATGATCATGACAGAGAACAACATCTATTACTAGACGCATCATAAAGTAGGTTTATCCGAGCAAGCTTGGGAACAACCCGAGGTTATGATCAAGCGAGCTTTAAGTACGGGGTGGCATTTCGAAATCATGCAAGAATAGCGTAGGCGACTTGTGGTATCGATAGGTAATATTTTTGCGTGACGTCTACCTCTTCCACTAATGCTATTCATCACCTTGTCGGATCTAGATTGGTACTCCGGCACGGATGGCTCTGCACGAGCATGATAAAATTACGGGTCCCTTCAATCGGTTCAGTTGACCCGTTCAGTTTTCTGGCTCTGTGAGCTGACACAATGACGTGCAGTTACAAGATGGCCGACTAATCCGAGCGGGAGACAGACTGACTACGTGCGTCAACATGCAAACAGGGCCGAGCATCCCTCGGCGACGACGAGAAAGAATAGGATGCCTAGCACATTTGCTCGATAGGCTGAATGCACTCGCTACGACTACCATTCTACGCTTCTGCTTACCATATGCTGGCTTTCTCGCGTTCTTTCCCATTCGGCAGTTATTGAGCAACGCGTCGCATCGATAGACAGCTGCTCCCTGATACGGTCGCAATTCGCTCACTCTCTCGGTCTTAGCACAGTTTACTTCTAATGATTACCCTAGTATTATCTAGCGTTAATAAACATACAATCTCGAAAGGATAGCGGGGCAAGATCTATGAAATGGCACTCGACTATCGTCGGATCTCGTTCGCGCTCCTGCTGCTGTATGTGGCGCCACTATCGCTAACGTGAGCTCACACATAATCAATGGTTAGCCAACGAACCTCTGTACAGGTTGGTAATTCAGCTGACACGTAACGTAGCAAGCTCTACATACAGTAAGGTTGTCGTACTGGAACAAGGCTGTCTAGGCTTTATAGCAGCACGAAATCGGGAACAGGAAGCGATATATCTTTCATCATATTATAACAGGTGTTTGTCAACAATTGTGTGTACATCCGCGACACGTTAGTCTATAATAGTATTCGTAGTCCATACACATGCCCAGTAAACACCTATAGATATGTACGCTCGCGTACAAGGAGCGTTCCAATGCTGTTTACGGTTGGTTTAATGAACATTCTAGCAAAGCATTAATTTACAGACACGTAGATATATAAAATATTCATGCAACAATAGCAGATACGCAAACGTCTGCTGACTTGTGTCTGTTTTGAGAAGCGTAAGTGTCCCTTATCATTGAAAATATGTCCGAACGAATCGACAGCACGCTTGAGCTGCTTCGGGCATATTTTTCATGACGAATGTATGTGACGCTGCAGATTGTGTCTGAGCGCCACCGGTCTAATGCCTCGAACATTTTCTGGCCTATGTGGCCTGTTAGGTTAAAGCAGAGCAATTGGGTGGAATTGCATTTTGAAATCACACAAACCAGGTAGCGAATGATGAACCGTTATTTGTCTTTAACCTCACACCTAGAATTTGTATATAAGTAATTATTTTCTACCCATTCGACTGGCAGGCTAAGAGTCGATCTCTTTTCAGAAGACGTAATAATCTGCACTAGAAACTGGGATAATATCTCACAGATAAACTCCTATATTTATCAGGTCATGAACTATTATAGCCACACCCTTAGTGTACGTTCTGGCTGGAACCCAAACTCTTGAGTGAAATCTTCTTCCTTTTCTCGTTGCTAAACTATTGATGTGAAGGTCATTTTTCTATAAGTGATAAACTTGTTCCATACCTAAGTACAGTGAAGTTCAAGCTCCAACTATGAACAATGCACACCATGACAACAGCGAGACCAGATAATGCGGGAGAAATTCCTTTGGACTTATCGAACTGAAGTGGCTGTTTCGAGTTCTTTTTTTAACAATGGTGCTGTTTCAACGCTAAGGTCCTATCTATCCTCGGCGTTCACTAAAGGAAAAATCGATCCCCGTTGATGTATACCTTTGCGTTTGCCTCTCGTCCCGTTTTGCCAGCCGCATCGCTCCCCGTACCTCCATTTTTGGTTTTCTTTGAACCGTTTTTCAGTCCTACATCTTTGCCGTCCGCGCAGATTACCGAGGCCTACACGTGCAATTGCATAAAAAAAGGCAGAACAAGCATTTTGTTAGGGAGGATAACATCGACAGGAAGACCGATCGAAGACCAATATACTCATCAGTAACTAAAGCATTTCAAGAAAGGCACCTTAAACTCTACATATATATCTACAAGGAAACGATAATCCTGCCACCGAATTATTACGGCATTAGTGAAACTGTTATAGCTGCATAAATAATTCACAGAGTTTTGAAGCTCTTACTATAATTCCTATTTTAGAATCTAAGATACGTTCGGATTTTCAAATTTTCGTCAAAAACTATTCTAAGAATACTGGGTTATTTTTACTGTAAATAAATCAAACTATAGATTTCAAGCATAGCCAAAGTCTGTAAATAGTTGCTATTTACCTATATTTACCTATATTTTAATAAACCTTACACTATTGTTATGCAGGACTTTATGCAAGTGATCCCATTCAAACGTAAGAGGTTATCGGGATAAAGTTCTAGCCTTAACTTCCCATCAAGCTGTAAACTCCAATTCTTTCTTCTTAAAGAGACAAAGTCTCTTTAGAGACCTAAAAGCAGGTTTGAAGAACTGCAAGCATCTTTTTGCTTCTAAATGCCAAAAACCACTATCTCGAACGTGCATCGTCTACAGCCATACATGCTGACACTTCGAAACGTGTTTGACTAAATGCAGATCCAGCTATGGCAGCTTATGACAAATAGATCTGATAGATTTCAGAGTCGAATAGTTGGGTCTAACAAAAACAATCCAGATCAGGTATCCAGGATGTCCAACACGAAATGTGTGGTTGAGCTCGTTGAAACTGTTGCCAATCTAATTTAACCATGTTCATTTCAAGTACTTCCATTTATTTTGATAATAGAACGCACTGCTTTACTGAACGATGATTCATTCATTTTTTTGCCCACATCTGCTAAACGATAGTTGATACGCTCTCTCAGTCTCAGAGTGAAGTTACAATGTACCTATTTTACCAATATGTATACTACTCAATATGCTCAGAGGTGTTAGTTCAAATGTAAATTCTATATACTGGCATGGTTCTGTAATTGCTGTTTTCAAGCGGCCCTTGTTGGCCCAGAGAACTGACACAGTAGCATATCCGGATTTGTTCATGTACAATGACCCACGTTGGCATCTACCCAGATTGTTTCAAATTGTTTTCTCTCCATCATTTAATGGGTGTTTAGAATTTTCGTCAATAGATGCCCAAATAAATATTTGCCACAGTCAACTTACCGCGCTAATGTTGGCATTTTCATCATCTACGTCGGACTCAACGTCCGAATCAATGTACCGAAGAGTCGCGAACGCAGTTGAGTCGTCCAAATTTAGGTAATGCCGAGATAATCGTTTCTCCGCTGAAAGCACCGGGACATTTTGTTGGTCAATATTTTTTTGCCAAGTACAACCATTGAGATGAATGGTCTACGGATAAAAAAATCCAATCTGAGGAGTTCTAATCTAAGAGCTCTACGGCTCGCTAAGAAAAGCACACACGATATACGGATTTCCATAACTTATATAGCTAGCATATTATTATAGATAGTATATTATGCAAGGGTTTCGGAGGATAGCGAATATAGGTTCAACTGTACTACTTAGGTATTCAGTTAGTCGTGCCAAGACCTCAACGGCTTTTGCCATTTTGCTATCCTAATGGCCTCTCCCTGGCAGAACATAATTTTGTGCTAGCAAGCGAAAAAGCTAGTATGAAGCGTCAGCGTCGGCAGAAGCCCACAGGCTTTGCCAGGGAGTTTAGGCTACAGCTGCATACTCTCTAAGCTAGATATATAATTCCTAATTTTATAAAGACTTGTCAAACCTGTGCTGATATACTTGAATGAAACCCCTTAAAATCTGCTCAGTAAATCGGACGGCGTCATGATATAGACCACGCGATACGACAAAAGTAGCACTTGGAGCCGTTTTTCCCAGTAACTTCTGTCCACTAGCTAGTACTAGTTCAGGGCCACCTGTTGGCGCTTTATACGGGCATATAGATGTCTATAACCGTTGTAAAGAATACTATAGAACTGGAAACATATACATATGGCAGCAGTATTGACATAGAGGACGACAAAGACCGTTAAATGCACGCATATGGTACTTTTTCTAACGCCGCTATATATTGCACAGCAGATATAGCAACCATACATCACAGTATTATAATTATCATTATCTGGATAAATTTGTATTGCAAAATATTGTGACCACAACTAATTATCAGTTCAAAATAAGTACCATCATTTTCGTCAGCGTAGAGATCGGCGTAGCTGAGTGCCCTCTTGTAGCGCCTCCGTAGGCGAGCTAGCGTGAGCTCTGTTGCTTGAACGGCCGCTGAGATGGGTGAGTCACCCATTCGGTTGCCCTGACTATCTTCAAGACCGGGCACGACAAGCACGAGTGTGTGACACCCACCGCACGATACCTTCCAATGGTAAATATATGACACATTCTCATTACGAGGTCAGAGGAAAAGCCATAAAACAACATGGTGAACAATTCCGTCTGAACAAGACGTATTGATCAAACTACAGACAAATAAATACACACAAAAATACTACGTTCGCAAAAATGCAGTATCTAATATCGAGCAGGAAGGATAATTCTTGATGCTTGTCAGTATTCAATGAACTTATCTCGTCTATATAATCTGATCCAAGTTCCTATAGTTGCAATTTTAATAGTATTACAATCAGTTATCTGATATTGTTATATTCTGACATAAATCTGAAATATTTATGACACTTCGAAGCATCGCGTATCACCCAGTCAATGAGCTAATCTTGTTCAGGCCACAGGCAAACGTGGCTAACCTTTTGAGCCTGATTCACTAACCTGTTGCACCTGAAACAGTGATAGAATGTCGACCAACATTGGACTGAATTTGTCACTGCCCATTTCGCCATCTTCCAAAGCCAGTTTTCCATGTCTACCCTCTCCGCACGTGAAAAGCTGCCGACCATCGCTTAGAAACGCTGTGTGATTCTGACCCGCAGACACTCGAGCCATACGAACCCCTGTGGGCACCTGTACCAAATGAGGCCTACCAGCATGGGTGATTCGCGACCCAAGACCAAGTTGACCGTGGGAACCTGTAGGTAGTAAGGCAGTTGAGATAATACAACAAATGACTTGGAAGTTACTGAACCAGCTATGTATTTAGAAGGTAGCGTAGCAGACTCATTGCTATTGTACTATTATTAGCATGCGTATGCTATAGTGTCTAATAATTGGGGATATATAATAAATTGTAAATAAATAAAAAAAAAATAACGTCAGCGATGGAAATTCTATTTTCGGCGTGTGTTTGTTAATATCTTGAGATACTTAGTTAGGGTTGCTAATATAGCAAGCGTACACGTTCGTGGATTTCTTTGAAGCAACATAATAGGCATATATGGAAGAAAGCTAGATACGTTTGATACTGTTGTCCGATAAAAAAAATAATCGATCCAATCATCGAATTTGAGGGAACAAGGGCATGAAGTCACACTTACCATCTCCAAATGAGTATGCCCGCCCGTCGCTGGTCAGCGCAACGGTGTGTGATCCTCCACAGGCTACTGAAGTAACAGTTCCTTGAATGTCCGGCACCTTCGATGGCTTCCGGCATCTCCGTGGCGCTAGATTTGTTCCTAGTTTACCGTGCTCACTCTCGCCTGTCAAAGACAAATTACGAATAACACTTTGTGCATATATAATTTTTTATTCCATACGCCTACTATCCTCCTCCAGTAGGGGCAAAACATTACCGTTACTAAAGGCCATATATCAGACCACTTTTGCCCCTTCAGAAATGAATTAAATTTTATTTATTCATTTTTGCTGGTAGTAGTCAAAAACTAACATCAACGATATGATATTTCTATATCAAAAAGATTAATTATGCGAGCCTTTAAGAGATTTGCTCCGATATTTTACAAATGGTACCAAGAGGGAACGAATGCTATGATATCTATCACGATTTCCCCCGCATCTGGACCATCTTCACGTATCGTCAGGCTCGTGGAGACCTGGTTTTCTATAGAGATTATTGCAGAACCTATGCACAGCAAAGCGTGTAACAGTATGTCTGTTTAGCTGGCTTGTCCCCTTGCACTCGTTGGTTTTCCTTGCATCCAAAGCACAAATGTGCCCATAAATCTCTCCGAATTTTTTGGTCCCAGTTCCTAAAGTTCGTCTGCCGGGGGCTCAGAGTGACAACGTAGGCCTTCGGACAGCAGGGACGAATCGATTAGTTCCAGTGCTCTTTTAAGGAAAAAGGCTCTGACATGCTTGAGATGTTCCACCGTAAAATCTGTTTAAATGACATTCTCATCAGAACTTCCTCGAGGAATCGACTTCAATGGACAAAGCTGCATGTTTCGGTGACGGGCACAGTCAACCTTCTGCTATTTGCGGGGAAGAGCTGCCTCTTCCTTTAAACTTCATCGTCTTAGTCTTGATCAGGTTGACGGTCTCTCAAATCGGTGACTGCCGCGTAGAGCTGGACCTGCGACGTGTTAAACCCGTGAAGTTTTCTGCATGCAAGATGACTTCGACTAGTTTTGTCAGCTCTTTTTTTCATAGGAGAGGCCCTTCAGCAAGATCAAGAATAAAAGTTGGCTTAGATGGTATTTCTGAATCGAGCAAATCGTCTATGTGATGGCCACTTCGCCGTCCATGGTTATTCCGTTTTCCTGTAGAATTACAGTGAAAAGGTTGGGCACATTCTTAGGGGCATCTGGCTCGGCCAGCATGAGCGTAACCTCTTCTCTGGTCCAAAGTTGTTTTGGAGTCGACAAACATCGCGCGTAGCACAGTATGCGACGTAGCCAGTGCTTTCTTAAAGTCGAATATCTAGATCTTGCACGCCGTTTCTGTGGGGCGTCCTCTCCAGAACTCTAACTCCGTTAAAACCCCGTGTACGTTTGTCAAGTAGACACTCAGTCTTCTAATTAACAAGCCGGTGAGCAACTTACTTATAACAACTTTCTTTGTTTTTCGCTTTCCTTCGCTATTCCCCGCTATGATAACGGCACGGTTAGAACGTCATTTTTTTAGCGACAACCAGCAACATAGCGTTTCTCCACTGCATTTACTAAATAGTGCATTTGCGATGCAGACTTTATGTGAATCGGCAATTTACCTGTAGCATAAACTTCTAAGGGTAGTTCCACACCCTTTGTGTAACCCCAAACAAGCATATGGTACAGGCTATACGAAATCGCATCCATCCTAGCAACAATATCAATATGGCGATAAAAAACGCAGGAGCGACGATTTCGCATCAAAGATATTTTCACTGGTTTAATCAAGGCAATACACAACAACGAATACCTCAGCGCGAGAGAAAGACTTTCTCTGAGTGGATACATCTGCATGAACTTATGCAGCCCCTGTAGCCCCTTTAGAGGTGTTCTTTTCTCTCTTGTATGATATTCTACGTTTGTAACCATTGTTAGCAACATTTCTGGTCACCGTGTGTACCCGTATTCTTGCCTATGCAGGGACGATATTAAGATATGGTTAAGATACTATTTTTGGGCTTCTTCGAGGCATTCTACACCCTTTTAGCTGCTGTCTCTCTCTCTCTCGAATTCTCTCATTAGCCTCAGGATCAATATATCTTCAGAACGTGAAGCGTTTCCATTCAACATCTTTGTACACCTGAAATTATTTTACTGTTCCTGCTTCGTCTGCTTCGAATTCCGCTCGTGCCGCTTATTTCTGCCAACCTTGTTCCGATCAATAAAAATAGAGCGATAGTACTAAAGCAACGTAATGCTGCCCAACGAAAATTACGATCAACAGACGCACAGATGACTCAAATATAAAGAAGAAGCGACCTTGAATAGAAGGCATGCTCTACAACTCAGTGGGGCATATTGCCGCGTCCATTCATGTATACAATACATCTTACTTAGGTATCTATTTCTAGACAGATAAATTCGAATTCTTACTAGATCTATTAGATTCGTATCCTAATAACTAACAAATGGCGACGATGAAGCTTGGGCCGATTCAACGAGTTAGAGTTTCAACTTCAGCTACTGTCTTTGGCGGGTGATGGTACGAGCAAAACTACAAGCAGAACGTAGAGTATTAGCGTCAATCGATAGACTCGGTTTGACTAACAGCCGCTATGAGGCAGATAGTTGAAAAATCAATAAAACTTAAATAAGCCATCGCCTTAGAAGGTCAAAGAAATTCTACTTACGGAACAACGCAAAAGTTTATTTAACTACTTGGCATTGCCACCAGCTGTACCAGATATACTTTGCTTCTATTCTTCTGTTGTAGCGTTCCAAGAATATCTAAGCCATGCTAAATGATGTTAATCGGTGATACAGGATTCCATTGTGCTCATGTGCATTTTCGTTCGAAAGCTATCATAGGTAACATTTTTGCCTTACTACAACTTCATCGATAATTACGCCTCGGTAAAAACGACGTGCCGCAGTCCTAACAGATCAGTGGATTTACACGTACCAAATGTAAACAGATGCCCCTCACTATTGACGTAGGCAGAATGGTATGCCCCAGCCGAAATGCCCAAAGCCTTTCCTTCGGTCTTTAGCTGCACCGGCAGTTTCCGTTGTTTCTTTCTGCCGAGTCCGAGCTGGCCGTGTTCGCTGGAACCCCACAGGTAGACGATGCCTTTGGCACTCAATGCCATTGAATGGTCAGCGCCGGCGGCAAGAGCTTTTATCTGAAGTAAACGTACACATGGTGGGGTATCGGTGAGATTCTCCGTTTTGTGGACTCGTTAGGAATGCGAGAGGCACCTACAGGTATTCAAACTAATTAGCTCTGTTCGCCATATTGCGCCATTGCCCTATGGATAAACTCATAGCGTTGCATACGAAAAGCACAATTTATCATAGCTCATTTTGTATATACTCCCACACTTAGCGCATCAATAGTCTTACATTTACATTCAGTTACCACATTGGGCAATGTCAAGAATATCTTACAAGTCTTATATACATATCTAAGTACAGTACATAAGACTTCTATGATATTCTTCTAAGAAATTCAAAATGGTCGTAAGCAGATTTGTAGCTAGCGGGAGGGGGAGCGATGGGCCCGTTTGCGAATAACCGCCCTTAGAGGATCATCCAAGGGATTTTTCGAGAGTAACCTCTAGTTATATTCAACTTTTACGGATGGATCATTTTTTAATACAAATTCGTTGCTTCGACAAAAATCTGCCGATGCTTCTGAACGACAGAGTAATAATATTTAGCCTTTTGCTGGTGCGACCTATCGCACAAAAATGAACCTACAAATATATGCTATTGTTTGCGTTCGCTCCTAATGTAAGTTCTCTACCGCTATTTTGATTATTTGCTAAAGTTAGTTGAGTTTAAAACACTTGCTAGGTGCTTCAGTATGGACGACCTCTCAGATATGGGTGTACGTTCGTGCGCGTACGTGTCTGCGTACATCTGCGTCGGGTCCGGCAGTATTATTGTAGTATGTCGTCTTGGCCGGTCGTATCGTGCTACCCTAACCGCAGTGGCGGCTGTCATAGATGGCAAAATTTGTTCGATTGCGTCGATCTTTCTTTAATAAACTTCTGTTAAAAGTAATCATTTCGGGTCAGGTAAGAAGCGGGTAGCCATTATCGTTCGATGATGACTGTTTGCATTAACTGAGTATTCGCAAAACAAGTACGATAATTTTAAATAATTATCCTGTATGATCTTATGCATTGGCTAAAAGTCCTGCCTGACTAATTTTATTAATTATACAGGCAATTTTAATTAAGTAATTCCCTTTTGAGTTACGTTCCCAATTGCGGGATAATTAGATCGTAGCTGTAAATGGTACCCGAATATGCGTGTACAATAAATCAAATATTGTTATCGAGGACTGTACCGTTTGACGCCTGTTAATAACGGGACATAACTTCACCTACCATTGACATGGTGAAACAGCTTGTCTGATGAAGCCTATCTATGCACGACGGTAGGAATTGTTTAGACTAAGATTTTCTCGCTTAAAACAGATGAAGGAGGTGGGCTGTTAGAGCTATCCGATAGTCTTCTTGAAAACTATCATGCTCCCAATATATCTTTCTTGTATCTATGTACAGACCTGTACACCAGCGAGCGCCGATACCAACTGTGGTTCGGCATGATAAGCAGCCGAGGACTTCACTCCCAACTGATGCTCCGAATTGATTCCAAAAGCGTAGACATTCTTCTCATCTGTAGCTATTAACGTATGCGATCGGCCGCACGCCACCAAGATGGCGCGCTTGTCTTTCAGCGCTGAAATTTCACGTTGAAAACAAAGTAATCACCAATAAGCACACAGATAATTTTACGTATAAATGATGACCGAATAGTAAATTGTAGCGGAAAATCAATTTGAAATATATAGAACAGATGTGTTGTTATTGTCCTCCTATTAACAAGCAACAAAATCATCCAACACGCCTATAGTTTTGTGTGGGCTCACGCAAGATATCCATCGGAAAATTATGGTCTAAAATATCGCAACAACTGTAGCAGAAAAAGCTTACGAGTTTCGAAATGCCTTTTTAAGAAGCAAGCCTTAACAATAGTGGTACACTAAAGAGTTCACTTTCAGCCGCAGCCCGATATGCGCCTCGAGCTCGTCGACCCATAATGGTTCCATAGATTCTCTAATAGAATCCTCTGTTTACGAAATAAATACGAAGACTCGGGTGAGAAACCAGCCTGCATATCTTCGTTGCAACTTATAGCAACGTGCGACGATTACCGGTTATATATGTATCGCTTGCAGAGCGACTTCACCAGAGCAGTTATTCATTCCGAACATGTCCTGCAGATTTAAAACATTCTTGTCTACTATCGATAAGATTCATCGTTTTCGAAGCCAGACCTATATACAGTGATTCGTGATTTTCCTTCATATAGATAATTATATTAGAGACGACGAATATGGCAGGTCGCCATCTTCAATGTAGCAATGGGAGTATGCGGAAAACGCCTTATAGCTTCACGGTCAACACTCAAATTTTGTAGGGCAACTTATTTGCGTGCAAGAGGCGATCTTGATATCGAAGTCTACTTCGATCACTCTGCGTCACTTGACATAATTAACAAGAGCCCATTGAACACTCCTCAATCTAACCCAGATGATTCTTTCGGTCTACATGAATTTCGACCCAGAATCATGCATCAATAATAGTATTTCTTTGTTCTAGATGTTTTGTTATCCGTTACATTGCTATTGGACGATCGATAGCAACGTTCTATGATATATCAATAGTTCTAAACCTTCATTAGGCTTCATTCGAGCCAAATTGACATTTGGCGCTTGGTGGAGACTTCGTGGGGAACACGTTAGCGGAATACGGTTAGGCATTGAAACGTGCGCCACGTGAATCATGGATCTAAATTCGTGCCAACTGCGGCCCGAGCTTTTCATGTTTTGCTAAAATGGAACCTCATTTTACCTATGGGGTCCGCGTACAGACTGCAGCTCGTGGGTAGAACTAGGGCACGAGCATTTGTCTAGCCATACTGTGGTCCGCATGAAAGCGAGCGTGATAAGTTCTATTCATTTCAGCAGTAGCACTATTAAAAGTCTAAATTATAACTGATGATAATATTAGAAATTGAAATTAGCATCAGTCTGCAGCCGTTAGTATGCTTAAACACAAACGTAATCATTCATCTCTGTTGTAGAAAAATAGCCAGCTAGCCCAATGCCCTACCAACTGTTTAATTCTGGGTAGAAATTCCTTAGATAAACGTAGCACTGCGTAAGTACACGAATCTGTGCCTGTAAAGGTACACTGGTAACGTGTTCGACTACCGAACACAAGGATGCGCGGTGATCGGAGTTCCGTAAGCAAGTTGTGGCTCATGTTGGAAGGAGCCAACCATGGAAATGGATGCTTAACGGATGTAAAACTCTAGATAGTTATTTTATATACACAAACTTGGCGGAAAATCAAGTTATCATAAAATTTATATGCTCTATCCAAGCACAGCGTATCTTAATCAGGAATATCTTGTCTATAAGCGACAGCCTGACCATGATTTATTAGCAATGACAAATGGTTTATCGGTATCCTGCGTTACTGGACGAGGTCAAGACATTCTCGCTTCAATCCTGCCTAATTAAACATAGTCATAACTAGAACTAGATACGATGCGCCTGCTTAGCCGCAAAGCATGTGTCATCAAGTCTTCGCCAGCCAGCCAGTCAGCCAGCCAGCCAGCCAGCCAGCCAGCCAGCCAGCCCACTCGTTGGCTTTTGAGACAATGAGAAGAACGTTAAAAAACAGTACAAAATATCTGCTTTCGAAAACCGTCCGAATTTCGGCGCTATTCAAAACATACCGTTGCTAGAGGCCTCTCAGCTCCCTCAGGCTTTCCTAATGAAACTTCGGTCTATCTTACTTTTCCTTTCCCATAACTCCACCGTCAAATTTTTCTTTTCAAAACCTATCGCTAAAGCATATAGTCTAAACATGTCTCAGTAGAGTCGATAGTATAATCTTACCACTTGACCTTCCGGCCCAAATAGTTTTAGTCTGCTGCAGTCGCCCTATTTTGTTTTGCCTAGTAGTAATAGTGGCTGGCCTTGATTCAACAGTGGGCATACACTACTTGCTAGGCTACCGCTGCTGCTGCTGCTGCTTCTGCTGTCGTGCAGGCTGATCGCTTAAGAAAACCAGAAACGGCACGAGAGTTGCACTAAGTGTAGAGGATTGTCATTAAGGACAAAATTCGAGAGTGGGTCGAAACGGCCGCGCCTGTAGCGGCGGACACGAACTTGCCACACCGTGGCGACACCGGCAGGAGCCTCGCAACATACTTTTAGGGAAAGAAAATGAGCGAGCGGCGGAAGAGGGGGACAATCTGGACACTGGGTGACAGTGAGTGCTTTCTGCGTCTCGCGATAGCAAATACGTAACTCTGCTCATGCATAGCACATGAAGCTGGAGAGCCCGTGACACCGAAAAGAAAGAAAACTAGACTGAATTACGTTTTGTGGATCTCTTTCATCTTTTTGAGTACTATATAAAGCAATACGATGTAAGAACAACAGAAAAATTTCAAGAAATATGGTTTCATGTCGATTTGTTTCGAACATTGCTTGGGGGTTTCTTATGCGCATCTATTTGATACCTAATTAAGCTGGCTGGCGCCAAAATTTAAAAAAAAAAAAAACGGAAAAAGGGGGGACAGTTTAATGTTGCGTAAATGAAAAGTTAGCACTAATCATTTTGGAGGGAGGCGGGGCCGTGACGAGTCGCAGCCAATGAGGATAAAGATTACTTCCCATTTAGGCAGTTGACACAAAAAGCCAGGGAAAATAACTGTAAAGCCAAAAAGTGTTGAAAAGCTCATTGCTACATTCGCCGGCATTCCGATTTATATAATTTCTATGGTTCACTACAATCACATAGCTCTACACAATAGGGAATAGTTGAGGTTATAGAGTAACAGACGGCCGATATTCATACCTTTGATACATCTGGGATTAACTAGCGGTTTCGTATGTGACTGGCCGAGCTGCCCATAATCGTTGGAGCCGAACGAGAACGCGCGACCGGACGCCGTGATAAATACCGAATGCTGATCTCCGCAGGCGACGCTGATCACCACGTCGTTCTTTACCCAGAACGTTCCGGGAAGGTTGTCACTGAACTTGCTTTTGCCGAACGTGAAAACTGCCCCTAACTCTGTAATTATTAAAAAGTTCATTTTGCAACTTTAAGCATTCTGTGTTAATTTCAGTTAGTTAAGAATAAAACAAGTTATCTACTATTCTGATTTGCTGATTATTTTGGCCACTATGCATAATTTAATGAAAATTATCGAACATTGCGACCCAAGAATTATATATATCATCTGATAAAGCCATAAATATTATGTATTAATCAAGCGCCGATCGTGCTTAAAACAGTTACGAGTTATCAATATGTGTCGTATGTATATACCTTCACTCTTATCAAAATTGATTCATTTCACTTCGACCTTTTCGCCGCAAGATATTTTCCAGCTTTGCCGAATACAAAAAAGACACTGACGAATAGGTCACTATCTTAAAAGCTATTCTCCCGGAAGCTTTTATCGTGGACATCGAAGCTGACGAAATACGTAATATTCCATCTGTTCATCATATTGTGTTGTGCCTGATGACGCTTTCATGATGTAGCACGTGACTGGCTGATCGGCTACCCTCGGAGGGCTTTGTTGTCACTAGTGGTTGTATTGCGTGACTAGTCGAACCCCACCGTCGCTTCAGCGGGCCAAGGCTTGCAGGGAATGCCCCAACTCGAACAGAAAAAACTTTGTGATCCCATTACTGCTTTAAACGGCTTCCTCGGCCAACAAGATCGATCTATACTGCCTCATGGCATGCGTCAGCGTAAAGCAACAGAAATCGAACTGCTTGAAGCACACTGAGGGCAAATCACTACGTCTCCACGCCAAATGTTCGTCTTTAAAATGCCCCGTTTAAAATATTGGCGCTGCTGTGGTGCATAAGAATGCCCAATACGACTACCCACAATAATGTAAAAAAGCAGTACGGTGCAGCGGAACAGAAAATTGGTCAAATAGAGTTTGTTGCGACGATGAAATTCGTAGATGGGCGTAGTCCAGACCCCTGTAACAGATAGCAGGATAACGATGTTCAATGAGGTCACTACGCTGTACAAATTCGTTGGACGGACGAACAGCTTCTCCAAATCAAGTTCACGTAAAGCCTGTGCGTGACGGCCACAAAGTACGGAATATCTGTGTCGATTTGATACACTAACAGACTTGTTGAATGGACGCAGATAAACCTGTGCTTCTTGGAACCTAATAAGGTTCGCAAAATAACCGAGTGAGAGCAGCCTGCATAATATTGTTTAATCAACTTCATTACAAAGAACCCCTCGGTAACAATCAACCCTTAGCGTTTCGAGTTTTACGTCCGGTATCGCCTTTGGGCATTTCATCAGCACGAAACAATCTGTCTATCGTCGAAGCTAGGTTACAACGGTGTATACAAGTACAATTGAAAAATCCTAGGTAAATGTTCATCGATAATTATTTTCGTTATGAACCGCGCTGAAATCGACTCTCTGCGGTCTACAAAGGGTAACTACCAGTAGTCGACTGAGGCTGCGGTCGTGGTCAGTCAAGATGACACCTTACTCATTTAAATGCCGCAACTGTTTGAGATCATAGAAAATTATCTTGAAGATAAATTTTCTAGTATGTTTCTACCGGCTTTCAATTGTTCTCACCATAAAATAGGACATCGCAGCTCAGATGCAATGAATGGAAAACCTATGTATACAGTAAAGCTACGTTTTCGTTAGGTATCGAAGAGAACGGATAACGTTTATGGTAGATACTAGGTACAACTAGGGACCGAGCGCAGCGACATCGTATAATCCGGAAGTGACATATATTGCCTGTTACCATTGGACATATTCAAAGAACTCAAGTTCTATAAGTACTGCATAGCTCAAAGGTTAAACGCGTGATAGCGCTCCGGGCTAACGTAATTAGGATTCAAATGTTGTGCTGATCTGAACCTGGCTGACGCCTTTTCCAAGACTCTTAACCCTTTGCAGTTTATAGCAAACAAGCAGTTTTGAGTTACGATAAGGTAAATCAAGCACCATATAGCTATCGGTCTGAGCGAACGCGTAAGATCTGTTTCGAAGCCGGCATTACAGGAAGACTCGTGCAGCCTTTCGCAGCTATCTATTCCAGTAACGTAAACAGCATTTCGAGACATTATGCGTTGCTTTTGACCGTACTTTTTCGTTTCTCTATAATAAGACGACTTATTTGAAGCTGTACACTTGTTCACCGCTGTGCTGCCGTACGTATTATAGTTGCTAAACGGTCAAGCATTGTTGACGCCACCGTCACGTCAAATGTAACAGGGGAGCAGTGCTTTCAGTATGCTCGATTAATGCCTTAGCTACTACTAATCTATATGGATTACATCTGAGGTACTCTCATTAAAATCTGCAGGTGTTAGTCCAGTTGAAAGTCCTACAAAGGCTGGGATTTGCTACCTGGAGCGACCAGACTGTCGCACGGTTTCGTAGATGATTATTTAAGGCGGCTGATTATCGTAGATAACCCGGCCATTCGGCGTATCCGCCTTTAAGTGTCTAGAAGGCTCAAAATATGATTGTTAAAACCGGACGCTCTGTATCTGTGTGGAGAAAAGCACACCAGGCAACGTAAACAAAAAAATCTCGATTTTTGCTACAGTATATCAGAGATTTACGATTCCCTTGCAATCGACAAAGATACCAGCTTTACGTAGCTGTTAAACGCAGGAATATTCGTAGATCCATGTCCGAAGCCTGCAAAGTTTTAGGTGATTATATTCCTTTTACGTTTAATTCATTGTGCCAGTAGGATCTGCTAGTGGGCGACACCGATGTTTTTAAATATTAGCGCGGTTTCAAGGTTTCGTACATTCATTGTGTCTGCAAAACATTTTCCATCAAACTAAGTGTTCGTCTGATTTGATTTAAACTCAATAATAATGCAGTTACCATGTTTGATCTAGTGGCATTGACTTCCCTCAATGTCACTCCGCAGTCCAGAACCTTTTCAATGGCATCTTATTGGAATAATACTTTTTTCAATATATACAGCTCATATAGAAGGCGTCTGCCTTATATATATATATATATATATATATATATATATATATATATATATATATATATATATATCCATCGTTAATGCGTGGCATAAAAAATGACGTCCAATATATTTGTTATGAGAGCTCAGTTTGTCAAATATTCCTGTAGTGTTATTTTGACTTCTTGTCGGATGTCTCACGTCTGCACGATCCGTTATGACTCGGCTGTTGCTTCTTTTCTGGGCTAGGCATGCAGGCTATTGCTGGTGCTATGCCGATGCCGTGTGAGGTGACCCCATTCCCTGAAAGTTCGGATAACACCCCTCATCCCCCTGGGTCCGCATGATTATTACCACAATTAGGGCAACTGAAGCGACGTGTGGCTCACCGGTACCCTAGTAGTACATAATTATAGCGTATTTTTGCTTGTGACAAACGTCTTCTGTCTTTATATAGTCGGTTTTATGTTAGTATTTCGTATTATGGTACTTCGGTACAGCTGTACGAGGGAATAGCATAATCACAGAAACGCTTTGTAACAAATGGCGGTGTTCGGAACGGCGTGGGCCACAGACTGATACACACGGCTGCATTAGCTTCATGGTAATATTCATTTTCCCGGCGACTCTAGTATACGCAAGGCTAGCTTCGGGAGGAGCAAGGATTCTTAAAAAATACGTTGTTGCATAAAAAGCAGCCTCTTTGCAACCGTGTAGTATCTATATAGCCATATTTTGGCTACGTCTCTTTAGGGTTTGTTGTTTAGCACTGCCATCGCCATGTTCATGGTCCAGTAGCGTTTCCTTCGTCCCCGATTCCGTCATGCAGAAAACTAACAACCCGCGCCACTGCTGTCGGTCAGCGCGCGTTACTCGATCAGAATAAGATGTGCTCAGGTTTGGCTCTTCGCACACAGTCGGCATCTGTTGATAAACGGCCAACAGGCTATTTGCTACCGGCCACAATGTCATTAGCGGTGCGCTCACGAAACGGCGACTACGGCAAAAAACGCTTCCATGAAACACTTTTATGCAAAAGGCCCCCTAAGTCCATATAATTCCATTTATAGGTATATGCGAAATGCGGCATCTAAACTGAAACACGCTTTGACAAGCTAGTTGTCGTTAAGGGCATGCGTTCATCCGTTACTCCTGGTTGTAGACAAAAGCAATTATTTTTAGCATAAGACAACAAACCTGTCATATCGAACAAAAGCGCAGAACTTGAGCGAAAATTAGTAATTATCCAATCTTTACATATAGTATGTACTTCACTAATACTAACAACCTTCTTTTATTCAAAATCGGCGCTTTATGTCATTCAAAGTTTCGATGACATTTCGGAAAAATCCGAGGGTGGCTTTCGTGGGGCAAACCGCAAGATCCACGATATAGAGCTTAGACTTGAAGGGACTGAAAATGTATTCAAATGGCTCCAGAAATGTATTGCGGTTTCACAGGTAATATCAGTTTCTAATTAGACTGTCTAAATTAGCGGTTAGACCTTCTGTACCGTTTGATCTTTTGGCCGTTTCGAGGCTTTCCATTTTTGCGATTTTCGGCCAGCTGCTAAGCTAGAATTCAATTCCCTTCAAATCTCTTGCAGGTAGCGTATCCGCGTGACATTGTGCCGCGTTTAGCCCTATCTGTACGATTTAGGCCTCAAATTGAACCTGGTTGCTAGAAGTGACGCCTCTAGCACGTGCAAACAGTTTCTTAGGAATATTTGTTTCTATTAGGGTAGTCTTAGAGATAGGATACAAGAAAGAGTCAACTGAATGGCGTTGACTCTGTAGATTAGTTAAAACGAAACCCAACGTAGTCAAGAGTAGGGCTTTTTGTGCAGGACGACCTAGATAAACATCGCTAGAATGGGAACTGCCAAAGAGAAATTTGCCGGAATCAGCTTGACAATGCAGTGCAGATCTATGAGTGGATCTGACGTATGGAAAACAAATTATTTGCTTTCATTTTCGAAGAAAATACCTCATTTTAAGAACATTGCATTGGTAGCACCAGCAACAACTTAAGTTAATAAAACTGACAGTTCCATAATCGTCGACCGCTATTGGAACGGCTAGGATGGATTCCGCCGCTCGGTATCAATTCAAGTTAGCTAATATAATTTCGGCTTATGTTGTGCTCTTTATGTATAACAGCACTAAACGCAGCGACCCCTTCGGACAACGTCGACTTTTTTTACACTGGTACCTCAACCCGTAACGTACTTTACCATCACGGATACGTCATTATTTCATAAATGTGCGCACTAACATAGATACATGCGTGCGGTGCCCATTGTTGGTAATTGTGGAAGAGTGTAACAGCAGTGGTCGACAAATTCTGCAGTGTCCGTCTTCGTCGAGCAGATCCTATCGATCTAGTCCTAACAATGTCCTGTGTGCATCGTGGACAAACTGCTACTTGTGTGCTATGTGCAAAAAACAAACGTGTTGTCATGTTATCAAAACTGTCCTATATATTCAGCTGTCACTCATATTTTGCAGTGGTGTCCTCTTTTAATTTTGGCACATTTTATCGGTCTGTCTTTTCTTTAAACCCATTAATAGAAATGGAAGGTGCTTTAGCCAGCCAGCCAGCCAGCCAGCCAGCCAGCTAGCCTGGACCTGCCGGCAGCAGTTAGTTGATGTGTCGAAATCGTTCGATGTTCGACGGCATTTTACCAGGCCATAAGCCAATATTCTACATCCGGAATATCATTCTAGATCATGTTGATCACGATGATGACGACAACGGCGCCGATGCTGCTGCAGATGTTGATCTATCTACCGCAAGAGGTAAATCGGGTTGTTACTGGCGCTGTTGGTACTGCTATTGCTTGACGTAAACTTATATGGCCATTTACTTTTTCAGGTGTTGCCTGTCCGTCCTGCCCGCTGATGGTCGGCTGCTATAGCTTCTGGAGCTGCTCCTTTTGCCATTGCTACCAACGCTAGTTCTACTACTCCTGCTAGGATCATTTCGGCTACAAGTGCCAGGGCAGGCCACAATGCTTCAAGCGTTCTTACGATCGCCATTATTACTCTAATATAATTCAGCATTCACACTACTATTCTAAACCGAGTTTCGCTACGATTCAACTTCTTTTGTGCTTCTGGACCAACACCGGCACATCGATACATGTGTCATACGTAATATAAACACTTTTTATAAAAGGAACTACATCAGTGTCTTTGCATTGGCGCTGATCTGGTCTGGCTGGGCTGGCCTGGCCTGCTAACACTATATAGCTTGTCTGATTTGTTCAAACGCTTGAAAATCTCTGTGCGGAGTTTGTGTATTTTTGTCATTGTCATCGTCCCGCTGCATTAACAAAAGTCGCTTATGGACAACAGCGGTGCTACACGCGGACTTTACGCAACAATCGCGATACTGATCCAGTACAGACCGACAAAGTTCAACGCTAAAACGGCTTTCGGTCGCAGCACAACGTATCAACTGCAATGTACAACTGCTACATCTGCAAATAGTTACGTTATTTGAACAAATCGCTTACAGAAATAATCTGCGTCCGATTTTTATGGTCACCGCAGGTCGTATATAGGTGATGAGTAGCTATTTCCGCCCTAAATAAGAAGCACCTTAGACGAGTGGCAAAACGGGAATATGGAAAATACGTGTTAGAAGCTAACAAGTAGTTTTTCGCCTGCACGACCTCAACAACCTGTTACAGTTATTACATGATTCATTTAATATCATCCCAAATTATTATTAACATAACCTCACTTTATTTGCTTGGGTATGACGCGCTAAGTGTACGTCTATTCGAAATCTAAAACTAAGCTTATTATTTTCGCTCTTTTTTTTAACGCGTTTTCATAAACGCGAAGAGAAAAACGCACGAAATAAGAATGAACTGATACGACGGCGTGTATAACGCTCTTTAAGCTTCAAAGTATACTACGACTAATATTTATTCCTCTATCTCTTGTATTTTTTAAAAATTTTTCCAACCATCTTTCACGCGTTGCCTAGCCCTCTTAAGGAGAAGCTCTTTAGCTTTGAACGGCTCTGTTAGGAATCTGCTGATCAAAAAGAACATGACGCTCAATGTATATTGGCAAACGGTATTCGCGACAATCGATGCCCGGAATGGATCTACACTCGTAGCTTGTAACGGGATTCAGGAAGATTTTCCGCCATCTAAGGTTGATTTCCGCTGAAAATGTCGTAACAACAAACAAACCTATAGTAACGGGACTTCAAACGGGATGCATCCGAATCGAGTTAATAACCCTTCGCTGTTATCGCTAACATATTGTTATTCCCTTCGTTCTCAATCACGAGCTTCCGTTCTCACCTTCTCCTCTCCAGAAGGTTAGGACGTCGCATCCTCTATTGGAAGGCGTTTTTCCATAAAGAAACTGAACTGGCAAGTTGTACAAGTCAACTCGCTAAGGAACAAACATCTGAGATAAAAACGAGCTCTGCCCAACTCATCAGATCACCAAATGCGCAGACGTCTGACTGACTGCTCGTTGCCTCTGCAGGCGTCCAGCTGGACCTATGAGCGGCTGATGCCGCTTCTGCTGTTATCATGCCAGACGTAGGTAGCAGTAATGCGAGAAGGAAGACAAGGAGGAATAGCAGACGAACGCACTATTCGTGTGTGAGTGCGTTGTTAGCAGACGAGTTTTATACAGAATATGTGTCCATGCCAAGTAGCCAGACTCTGCCAGCGAAGCCATCCTGCCGATTTCCATTGCAGAGAACGTTTGTGTCTGTGTGTACGAGTGCGATCTATGAAAAAGGGCCTTACTGGCGAAGTGGACGAAAAAGCTGCAAAAGCGCAGGACGAAGTAAACATAGAACGAGAAGGAAAATACCCTGCGATCTGCTAGAAGAATACCTGCGCAGACAGCAGTATGGCATGGCCTAAAAACAGTAGGGCTATGATCGCTGCTAGCAGCTGTAAGCTGTATCCTGCTATTAGAGGGTAGTAACGAGCCGTAGTAGGTTAACGTCCTAACTCTCATCATTTTTCCCGTTCTCTTCGCCACTGAGTGTACAGTGAAGCTAGCCGGCCATAGTAACCTTCCTACGAGTTTAAATCCCGCGGGCTGCGACGGAAAAACAGACGGAGATAGAAAGGGGTAGACTGAGGGACAACGGGTTCCGTTTAGTTCACTTAAGGACAATGACTCGGGCATTTGCGCTGAAGTTCTTAGGAAGCTAACTATCACGACTACTGCTAGTAGTACCCGGCCATATAGCATTTCTAACAGCGGCTGCCAGGCACTAAACCAAATAGGCACACTAGCTGGCCGCAAACTGACAGTTAAAATACAAACCGATGCTTCGAAGAGTCCCCATAGAGAGCACTGCCAAATACACGCGAGGCAGCCTAGAAGCACATGTTTCGTAGGGCAGCACATCGTTTCATGTGTGCGACTCGACGTTTGGGCGCCCGCTAACAGTTCAGAATAGCCTGTGCATCACGGTGTCCGTATATTAATAGACAGATGACATTGTTGGAGCAGAACGACCGTTTAACAAAGGTGTTACCTTACTTTTCTTTTTTTTTTTTGACAATGCAAGCCTCTAAGCTTGCTTGATAAAGTTAGCAAGCACATGTGCAGGCAAACAGACGTATACAACGTACCTAGCGACGATGAAGACCGTTAAGTACGTTTAGGTTTTAGTCGAACAATTCTGCGTGATAGCTTAGTAGATAAAGTGTTCGCCTATTAATTCTAGAGACACGTTATGGCCTAGGTTCGAATTCGAACATCGACATACGATTCGTTTCGTGCTGGAAGCCAGTGGTGTGACCTGAATGCCGACGCTGACGCCGGACGTAGAGCTCCAAACATGGCTAATTAGACCCTTGCATGCATATAATTTTTCAAGTGTATTTAGTATCATTAGGCAGAGACCGTTCAAGTACCTAAGCCCATTTCGTGAACCTATAAATACGATAAACTGTGAAGTATAATACAAACACGTAATTCAGGTCGCATATCACCAGGTAGCAAAGGTGTTACAGAAAAAAAATATTAAACAACAATAGCAGTTGTATCGTTTATACAGTAATGTGACCATATTAACAATAGCCGATACCTGAACAATCGGTGAAACGATAGGACTTACTCTTTTCAAGCGATTATTTGACATAGCGAACTAAGACACGCGTATTGTTAAAATATAGGCGTCATAGGTAATCATC
This sequence comes from Varroa destructor, assembly GCF_002443255.2. Taxonomy (NCBI): domain Eukaryota; kingdom Metazoa; phylum Arthropoda; class Arachnida; order Mesostigmata; family Varroidae; genus Varroa; species Varroa destructor. The sequence continues at coordinate 9,614,557 of NW_019211456.1, forward strand.
CTGAAGCAAACTGTGATCGATAAAAACAACAAAAGCCCTTCTATCTTCCCGCTAATCTCATATCACACTTACGATGATAGACAAGAGAAAATATTACACACGTTTACTATAAGCGATTGAAACATCTGCTATCTCTACCATCGATACCCCGATGCCTACTTCTCTAATATACCACCTACGAGATTTGTGTGTAGGTAATCTTTCTGCATAAACAGTTATCACCCTAGGGACTAGGAGCACACCAGCATTATTTTAAACTTAATATTAACATATAAAATAAACACGCCATTGCTTAACTGCACTAATCGTAGTTGTCGTTCGAGCATTGTCGGTGATCCTACGCATGCTTTTGGCATGGCTTCCTTCCGGACGTCTTGCCCCTGGCTGGGGTCACCCATGAACGGGGTCGCATGTAGCGTTTCTTTGAGACTACTCATTTAACCGGCATCGCCTCCAGTATAGAGTGTGTGAAAAGCTGTTTGATAGACAGCCGTCTATGTGCATCGTGTACAGACACAAGCACGCGCTGACGTACCACCTATACATACTCGCATCTACATTCTGTCGTACCTAAAGACTCGTCATCTGTGCTGTCCGCGCAATACAAAACCACAACCGTATAAGACACTGAAAAGTCCAAATTCCTCGTAGATTACAAAGACTACATCGATCATTTCCAAGATTAGCAGGACATGATTCCGAGCGAGTCATAACACAGGAACAGTACCGTTGAGAGCGCCTAGCGAGCGTCGAATCGTGCACCTTGTAGCTAAACATTTTTCAAGCCAAACTGCACGCAGGCTTACTGTACGGTTTTTTTCAGGCACAGCTGATGCCATTCATCATATTATCCTTTGTTACATTGTTGTTTTGATTATCGATGTCCTTCAAACAGTTGGTTACTCAGTCCTTTTATTATTCCATGCCTACAAAGCGGGGCCCGCTTTTACCATTGACTAGCTTTCTTGTTCCGCGTGTTTTATATATCAATCGTGCCAGCTGACGATCGGCCACTACAAAGAAAGCGGCTAGATAAATTCGATCCCATTTCAACAGGGTGAATCACGCAAATACGAATATACCAAATCGCTTAGGTCACGGAAAAAATGACCACCAGGAACAATTAAGCGCTAAGTGGAAGGCTAACCACGCTATGGCCTTGCGCCGTAGACGCCATGCACGTTACTAAGCTGATGTTTAGATTGACTGTTGCTGACTTGCTTAGACTAGGCGGATAAATCTGAGGGAACGCGACCGATCGGTCGGTCGGTCGGTCGGTCGGTCGGCCGTTCGTAAAGTATAGGCCCCTATTCAAACACGGTTTGAACGAAGAAAAAGATCCAAGGTGAAGCATATTTATTATGCTTTTAATCATTAAGTCTGTTAATAGGTGGAGTACAGTCCTCGTATGAATGCATATAAACGATTCGTCTGTTCGTTTACTATTTTGAGCTGTACAAGGAAACCTTCACTGAAAAGCGAGGATACAGTAGACAAAGCAGAGTAGTTGAAACGGCAGAACTGCTGTTAACGATGGACTCAGCAGCAGGGTATTAGCGAGGCTTAAATTAGACCTGCGCGCCATTAACGCATCACTAGGAACCTTACACTCGCTAGTCGTGCCTAATTTACCTGTCAACAAGGTACATAGGCTCTATCGAGTGGCATACAGTACAGTCAATAGCGAGCAATCTCTTGAAGCAAATCTCTATTACAGATCAATCTGTCTGTTTCTTTTTGTTGTAAGTAGACTAAATCAGTTGACGAGTAACGTTCTATTAGAGTTAAGCCGTATGAAGTTGGTCTATGAAACTCGTTCATTTAGTGCGTATGCCATCATGTACGAATAATTTATGTAGAACGCGCTTATATAAACCGTGCAACGCACAGTTAGGCCATAGGCAGGGATTGAGTAGACCCATTTAGAAGATCAAGTTGATGACCGATTACTATTATGCATGAATATACAGTTAGACTGATAGCCTTTTTTTCATTATCATCGAGTACATCATTCACACGCTTAAATATTGCCATAGACTATTTCGCTTTTACAACTGCGCTCTATAAGGCCAACGCTAGTTTTCAAATGAGTTCATTCCCTCATTTTATCCCAGAGGCCCCGGTGTGGTGCTGCGGGATTAGCTCCGACAAATTAATCCATTTGTCATTATGCGCAATACTTTTCTCTGGGACGTTTATAAAATGACCAAGGGCTTGAACGTACTACGTACATATACAAATATGTGTGTGGGAGTTGGATGAACGAATTCTGGGTCGAGAATTTTCGATGGGCGGAGCCATTGCACAGCATGCCATTGTTCCCCCGGGGGTTAAGGCCATAGGCTGTAGCAGTAGTTGAGGCTACGAGGACTAGCAATTGGTCGGCTTGCCCTTTTCTATTTTCTGCGGAAACGGCTTATTGTGCTTGTTGGGTAAGCCAACTATGCCGCAGGAACTAAGCACAATTAACGGTCTCATTGCGTCCTGCTGCTCAAACGCCTAATCTCGGCCACAATTCTAAATGGCTCTACTAGCGACTGAGCGTCCGAGTATGACCTCGAAAAGTTTCAAACCTATTCATCTGAAACCGCGGGCTCACGTACGAGTCTTTTCCGTTCTGAAAAAGCACGTCTGATCTGATAACTGATCACAACCCGACAGGAACAGACCATCCGAGCTAATTAAAAGACAAACGTTTTTTTTTTTTTTTTTTTTCATATAAGTGTAGTTGGTGGTAGCAGATAACTTCTATCGTTTATGAATATCGAGTTCGTTCAAAAAAAGAAGTTTTTTTTTTAACTGTAGGTTGATCAACCGAAAATTAAAAGCTCGCAGAAGGACAACGAACAAATATGAGCGAGCTTCTAACACTTTTAGTTGCATCCGTTGCTCGAGTGTCTAGTTACGATGCGATAATGCTAAAAATAGCTAGACAACTAGGAGGGGAAATTTTCGTACTTAGCACTGAACTAGTTTCTCTAACTTTCTTTTTAGACCGTCCTCAAGATACGTACATATCAGGACTCTACAGCTGCGGCAAGTGAAAGTTGGCCGCTACTATAAGCCGTAACACACCCACGCCGCATTTGCTTCCGCTGATCTACACTGTTTAGAGTTCATCCTATTCGTATGGCTGCCCTTTAAGTATCAAGGGGCCCAAGAGTACCGGACGAGTTAGGGTGGAGCTCGTATGCTAAGTAAAATGATAGTGATAACCTGAGAAGAATATAAGACAGAATAGTTCGGCATAGCCGTTTAGAGACTACAACGATATCCATCCATAAGCGTCCATCAATCATCGCGTGACAATTCCCTCCTGCCAGAAGGGAGAGGTAGGAAGCAAGGTAGAGAGGGAAGAACGGAGGAAGGTAGGTAAGGAAGTACGAAAAGAAAGAAACAAGTGGCGTCCGTAAAAATCTTGGGGGACACTATCTATCCTATATAGTTGCGCCTACCCTAAGTCTATTTCAATGCAGATATACAATCAGCCGCCCACCGCGCAGGCATTTTAACAGTCCCCGAATGTTAGAACTAACAATGGCAACGCACTCTGTGACAAACAGAAGTTCCTCACTTTGGTTGTCCTATCTAGGTACGTACATGTGTTGATGGCCAAATTGATGGACAAAATATTAGTTAGTCTCGTATAGGCCAAAAACTGTTATTCATTTTGAACTTCAGTAAATTTGCCTCAACCTCGAACATCACCGCGGCATTTTCTCTGTTTTGTGTAGTAAATGTTATTGTTCGATGTAGACAAAATCTTCAAGTGTATATATATCATTCATATCGCGCAAATTCAGGTTACAGATAAAGTGGACTATGGCAGTCAGATAAAGCACAGATGGTTTACGATATTGGCATACTGAAAGCAACAAGACACATAATAAGGTTCCCTGTACACGCTTGGCCAAGGACGACTTACATGGCCAACCGTTTAAAACAACAAGCTAGGCTAGAAATTCGTTAACAGCCTTTACAAATCATTAGTACTGAAAACGCAGTTCTTCAGTACAATGATACAATCTTCAGATTAAATGCTTTTCTCACTTGCTACGTGTGCATAATTATGGTAATGTAACAACACATACCAAAAAAAAAACCTAGCACCTTGATGAAATACCGCCAATGTAATTTGCTTCTTATACAATGTTGATAATAAAGACTAGGACGTACATCGAAGTAAAGATTTGTTGTTTTTTTCATACGGTGCAAACAGGGGCATCAAGATGTAACGCAACAACGTCAAAATAAACAGCCAGAAGACCGTACCCGCTTGTATAAACGGCGCTATAGGCATTCCCATCACTTCGCATAGTCGCTTCGGTAACGAGGCAAATTCGAATTTAGAGCTGTTGTTGTCCTTATGTTTGTTCGTGATCGGTTAGCCTATCAGACAATTCTCTGACCCCACTCTAGACGCTCGCATTGTTATTACTAGAAGTGGCATTGTTATGCACGCCCCTGTATAAGTTGCTTGGTGTCGTGAGAATAAAAAGGAATACGGCCTACTACGCTAAGCAGAGATCAATTCCCTTCACTTGACGAGCTTCAAGATCAGACATTTGATTATGAAGACAACCACACTGATATACTGATGCATCTCGGAAGCCGGTGGTAGTGTAATAATAATAGTAGTAATTATAACAACTGATGACAGAGCGGCAGGATGATATAGACCATCGCAGACTTCCCAAAATCGGGAATTTTTAACTAACTAAGCAACAACAGCGTACGAATACGCTGAAAATAGTATATTTTCTTTGGTCGAAGGTTCTCTTAGTGTAAAAGTCTCAACAGTAGTTGATAGTAATGTAATCTATGTACGGGTAGATGTGTGACGAGGGTCGTCATTCATGAAAGTTACAATTGAAATTACATGTACATTATGTCGATGAAATATCTGCCGTTATTATACAAGAGTCCTCATGATATGGCCGGCCATTTTCCCTATTTCTTAATTCTACAGGCGTGGAGTCTAAACATGTAACATTCTAAGGGGTTGAAAAATAGGTGGCAGCATACTTAGTACTGTTCGTACTTAAAGAAAATATAACAATCGTCCGAGCCTGTCGTTAGCCGCTAGCTTTAGCCTTTACCCGTAGCCTATCTTCTCTGCACAAGTAATTCCAGGTTTTTGCTCGACTGCCACACATATCGAAAACGCTGCAAAATGAGAGGACTAATTTATCGGGGGCATAGCAATAAGAGAACGAAACAACACTGTTCGCTTGATCTCATTTGGTAATGAAAATTAGGTCATTGTGAAAGCTTTCAGGTGTAATTTTGTAACAGTCTTACAATGTACAGTATAAACATTTTTGACGTGGCCTGCCGTCGTAATTCTTGTTCATCAACTTGTTTATAGAGAAAAGACCGTTAGCTGAAAAGGCTTCGGCTCCCTGGTTCAGACTTCGCTAACTTCGTCGCTTAGATTCTCCGACGAAGCGTCGTTTTTAGTCACTAGCTGCAATAAGGATATCCTTGAATCGATGGACCCGTCAAACACAGTGGGCGATAGGACAACGCCTTATAGGGTACAACGGAGAAGAAAAACACGTTGCAGCACGATGCCGTCACGAATCGCTTTAACAATAGTCACCGGTCCATAGAAAACAGACACAAGGCGAGCGCATACAAGCGATAAAAACAGTACCAAAAACCTAGACTTGTACTAATCAGAGATCAATAACAGAGCTGAAATAAACCTAGACTTGTACTAATCAGAAATCAATAACAGAGCTGAAATTAAGCGAATCACTAAAACTGGAGTCAAAATGTTAGTACGCTTTCTCTAGTCTATCTATGATCTTTTGCCGCTGTAGTAGATGTCTGGGTACGAAAATACCTCGAAGATAACTTTGATATTATACTGGGACTTGAATAATCTTCCTATAAAGAAGTGAAATTTTGAAAAAAAATTTATATAACTGTAGGATCAACCTTTAACAGATATAATGGATGGCAAAGTGCCTCTAACTGGAATTTTTGCATTTTGTCGCCTTGTCGTGCGATAGGACGTACCTACGGTTTTTTTTTACTAGATGCAGAGTTTTTTTTATAATCGCCTGCAATCGTTGGCAGTACCCGTCAGCGGTAATCAATGAACTAGGACCCATGAAGCTGTAGTAGATAGAATTTGCGCTAAGACCAACAAACAAACAAATACAACACAGTTTTACAGTTCAGGGTTACGTTCCGCCGATTTAATTATATATGGCCACCGACATTACCGTCTGCGATTATCGCTAAAGATTCGTGTTTCCATCACAAATTACGATTTGAACTCTTGTAACATGAAAGCCAGCACAAAGAAGCATCTCACCTTTGCTAAAATCATGCAACACCCATTTGTCTATTTTATCTTATTTCATTAAGTTAATTGAAGTAATTTATACAGGTAGTAATTTACATTCACTAACATCCGTGCACTTCGAGATGGGTCGGCTCCCACCTTCGCAGGAAGTCTTCTACGAGACTAGATTTCAGGCTCAAAATTTTCCGCCCGATTTTTCTTATAATAAATTGCACGCGATGTTTTCGGTTCTAGGATTTTCGCCGAATATAAGACTTATACCGTCTTCGCGACTGTAGTTCTAAGATGGAGTTCATACTCGTAAACTACTCGAATCTTCTTATTTTTTATGGTTTACCAAAACTGCCATTCAGTAAAGGCCCGAGAGACGATATGCGAGTGAGAAGACCCCGATATCGAAAAGTACAAGCGTATCTCCGATAGAAAAATGGCGTGTGATGTGTTAAGTATTCATATTTTGAGCTTTACCTATTGCACAGAATGAACGGACAAGTTCCGCCGGTCAGGACCAGTAAGGCTTTGTTTTGCACAGGCAGTAAGTGATGGACTAACGAATTATCGGCGCATTCACTCTACGCTACACAATACGATTTATACAAGATACAACCTACTAGGCGATACAGAGGTCAATTCTTAGGGCTGGCAAGGTCTGGAGGGCAATAGCAATTATGCCCAATGATGCATTTTTTCCGGATGCCAGCCAGACTTTGATTAGTCGATGTGCGCTATGCCACCGCATAGTGGAAATAGATAAGCTTTTAGCGCACCTAAAAGTTCGCAGCTTCATCTAGAAGGACTCAGCCATCACCCATACGAAGCCAATCGCAAGACAGAGCAGTTTTCATACATTTTTTATAGCCTCATCAAAAATATCCTACTCAATAATGCGCCGGATTAGAATCTCACATGGTTTGCACCCGACGGTCCGCGATAGATTTTCCATCCTCATTTTATGACGATGTGTGATATTTAGCATAGCCAGCACTTGTTCATCAACTAGTACTTACAAGTTACGCACACCACGTGACTTTATTCTTCTACTGTTGTGGCTGGGTTTCAAAATGGAGCCACCGTGATACTGCTGTGGTAATGTATTTAGTTATGAATCTTACGGGCAGGTAAGATCTTTTGGTATTGACAGCCAGCCAGCCAGCCATCTGAATATTACTATATTTATTATTTGCAAACGTAAAAACACGTCAATTTCCGTTTATGTTTTGAACGACTGTCCCACTATGTCTCCAATATACTGTTTTCCATCTAGATAAAAATATACAACTTCAAATTGAAGTGAAGTATAGGTCTATTGCCCATCCAGAGCTACCCTAATTCAATATACGTTCTCTCCAACCTTAGATTCTGTTTGAAAGATCCCCGCGTTGGTGACTAAAATTGTACCAACTACCCCTGAAGTTAGACCCGGATGTCTACGAACGACGTGCACATGTATCGAGGCATACGGGTACTATGAAACAATTAGTCTAGTAGCAGGAACCCGCATTATCGCTATAGCGATACATTTGCTTCGACTCGACCGAGATATTGCCATCTGTGGAAGCTAAAATAGCCGTACTTTTGTCTTTCTCTCTGACACTAATGGCAGCCCGTAAACTTGATTTACTGCGGCAGTAATCACTGCTCGCAATGAAGTTGGCGTGGGAGCACAGTTTCAACTAATATCAACAATGACTAATAGAGCAAATTGAATAATGTGTAAACCTGTTGAAAATGTGCACCTCTCTTAACCAAACACGGCAAAAAAGACCCCTAATAAGCGTTCAATATTTGAATAAAGAAAACATTGACGCGTATACCTACCAGTGGCAGGCACTGTGGAATCAAATCAGAGGCCTTGACGAAGGCCTCTAATACCCCGATCACCCATAATTAGAATAAAAGTAAAGAGAGTATTTTACAAATGTATGAAATGCCATTTGAACAGGTGAAAGAAGCATTTGAGCTTAGTGAGACGTCGCTATTTTACGTAACATATCGTACAATTAGAGTGAATCTGTTCAAAAACGGGGTACGTAGATGATCATGTACCAGCTCGCTTGCGGAGAATCCAGCACATGTAACAAACTCTTATTAGCTATCAGAGTTCAAATTGCGTAATGTTACTTTTAGGCTTCTCTAAATTAGTCCTAGTTTTTTTTTTCTAATTCGTGTACCATTTTCATCGCACAGATGTGCATTGTCACCTTAAAACGACCATAGAATATATACACCGAAAGACCTTGAGGTTTTTACATTTTTGAATTTACGTTTTTCTCACGGCTGGCTGTACAAAGGTACAGCAGCATCTGCTCGCTATTGATTCAACACACGTAATAGAACTAAATTGTAATTAGCATAAAAACCACACGTAATTATAGAATTCTTATTCTTCTTAATTGTTACTAAATGCTATTACTGTTAGTTGCGGCATGAATAAAAAAAAAAATGCCAAAGAAACCTTTGAAACGGGTAATGGGTTTCGTAGCATATGGCGTTCTGGCGAACAAGCTAAATATTGCAATTGCTTGCCATTAAACTTAAAGTTTCCTACCACAACTTTGTGCAAAATTCAGGTGTTGATTTCACGATAGCATGGCTGAGTTCCACCATTTCGGAGCGTCAGGCTGTAAAACTTGCTTGCGATCTATCGATTTTCATCTTTCGTAGATTTTGTATGGAACTGACACCTTTTTGCCTAGGATTTACTAGGGAGGTCCAAATTTCTGCGGACTCCAGCTTACGGGGCTGACATACAGTAGTAAGAAGAACCGGAAAAATGTCGACCCTCATGAGATCGGCGTTAAGGCCTGGCACTGGACAAACCTACGCCAGAAAAATCAGCGTTGTCCATTCTGATTTGCTATACCTCTTGACAACAACTTACGTACCCGTACGTACTTTCATCACAAATCAGCTGCGCAGTCTTGACAAATAGTCAAGCCAATCTAATTTAAAATGAATGATTTTACATCAGTTTTAATGCAGTATTATTTGATGCTTGAAACGTGTGATAAGTAGAAAACAGTTTCATATCGGCGCAACCAGTTCATTACGCTACGTTAATAGCGAAGCTCCAGTCTAATTGTAACGTTATTTTCTATAGAACACCGCATTATCAGAGCTTCAAATAGGCTTGAAGTGCGATACCCAAGAGTGCGCCTAGCGGGGCACAGTCGTCGACGGCTTGTAGTGAAGCACTTATACCATCGCAGTAGTTAGCTACGATGAAACATAAAACAACTAATATAACGTTAATATTATATAATTTGATAAAAACTAGAATAAATATATATATATATTTTTTTTTTTTTTCGAATGCAGCAAATCATCGGTTGCCCCCGGGGAAAAGGAACGAAAGTGAATCGAACCTGAAGCGTGCTCTGACTAGTGCAGAAGTTTAGTAGGGATGTTCAATCACGGCCTTTATTGGAACGCATGGATGTACTACTATACTAAGCAGTGTTACACGAATTGCCAGGGACTCGTATTTTATCCCTTATGTCATTACGTTTAATACGTACATGCGCTTAAGTGAAGTATCGATAGAAGACACGTCATAGAAGGATGCCCTTCGTTAAAGTTATCGCGGCTGTAAGAATTCATATATGTATATATATATATATATGGCATTATATTTGTGTATACATACGTAGTATTCGACGCTTGTTTGAAATTATTTCGGCGGAACAATTCGCCTACGGCGAAAAATTAGTTGAGCCTTTTTTTTGTTCTCCGTTGTACTTTGTGAGGTAGAAATAGCGTCGTCCAAAGCTGAGTCTCGCCGTGCTTCACAACCGAATTCTGCTTCATCTATGTTTCTATTTAGTTTCTTAATGTAGGTCATTGGACCAAATTATACGAACACGACTTTCTGATTAGACAAAGTACTGCATTACAGGATAGTGTAAAAAAGAACATCAAAGCGTTACAAACACGTTAAAGTCTACAATTCAAATGCGGGATAAAATAATCAACTGGGTTTTAAACAGCGGTTTTATGAGTTAACATAAAGAAAACACTCTCCGAGAATTATTTATTTATTTTATAAACAGTTCTTCTTCGAGAAAGAGGCTTCCATTCTTATAAGTGAACATTTCTGATCATTAAGCATATGTTCGTATTTGGCCATTCAGAGGAAATGTCATCACCACTACGCTTAACTAAGTCCTGCTCGTCGTCGTGAAAGATCACATAATAGGGCCTTTCGCCGTATGAAGCCTGGTATGCTCACATAACCATAAAAACCTATTAAACCATATTTGCCGATGTCGCCACCCAGCTCACGAAGTGCGTTCGAAACAAGCTAAGTTCTTTCAGGAACGTAGCTACTGTATCGTCTGCTCTGTGCCGGTAAAAACCAACTACCGCTGGTAAATGATGAACGTCAACACTAATGAAGGTGGTATACGTCAGAGAAAGTCGTGTTCGATGCGATGGCTTCAACCAAGATTACCGACAAGAAAAACAATGTGTTCCGATTGCGATCGGACTAGCCTCGATTTAACGTCGGAAAAAGGCGAAAAGGAAAAAATATATAGGCTCGTCAAACAGGTAACTCGCCATTGACCCCCATAAATCAGTCAAAGAAACGTATCCTGACGTTTCAACTGTCGCTGATAATCAAAGGCGAAAACAAGGCATAGCCGAGCACGGTAGCACTATAGTAAACATGTTGTTGTGTTAACAGCAACGATAACGAATGTATAGGCAATGACAACACATCGTTCTGTTTTTTCCCCTAGGCGGTAGCGCGAGTAAGTCTAACGATTATTAATTATCGGACAATTTAACAGATCCATTGGACAAATAACCCGGGCTAGTGGCTTTGTATAATACGAAAAATCTTCACTGATCTAACCAGGGCATAGTGACCCACATATAAAGGTAAATGAGACCATCCAGAAGGAGAACTACTACTTGTTACGATATTACTCGACGTGACTCAATATCGATACCTGTATATATGCACTCGTCTACGGGACGAATAAATAGACTGTGATATAAAATTATTTCTTCCTCAAACACACTGCCTTCCTCCGTTTAGTCTAGTACGAATGGGAAGTTTGGGTAGTACAGGAAGAACACTTCAGTCTATTTTTACCAGTCTATTTGGGTAGAACAGCAGCGGTGACAGATACAAGAGAGCACAAAGATCTCGCCGAATATCCAACGCTGAAACAAATTCATCGTTGAACACGAAACGACCTCCTGAGAGGCCTTCTAATGAACATGCGCCCACACGTCTAACAGATAGATCTAGTATGAGGTTTTGATTTGGCAAAATTCGTATTGGTACAAGATCGTTTGACCACCCCCCAGTTCCGTAAAGTATTAGTACCATAGAACAATAATGGCCGGCGTACCTATCAATGTATAGTGAATTTTCGGTCGCGTAGACCACGGAGATGGTGATCATCCTGTGATAAAGATGATGGCCGAAAATCGTCGTAAACGGTTCATGCTGCTATTGTAGCTACGTCCAAGTGTAGGCAGGCCGCTTGTTGGTTCGTAGACAAGTCTTCGACTCGTAATGCCAATGACGCTCACGTGAAAACAACAGCCGTAATTGCATATCGGCCTAGTGTAGATGCAAAAGGGCATAGGGTAACTTACTGGCACACGAACATCAGGCGACAGGCAGAAAAATCTTTTAAGTACTGTCGGTAGTTTCATGTCTGACTACGTGTGCAATCAATACCTCAGTTTCTGAGATTGAGACAAAACGTACTTAAAAACATCACTGCGAAAGCAATTAGGAGGGTAAATCGCTAGTCCGTTATCAGTCCCAATGGCACGATATGACACCTTAAGGCGATTTGAACTGTTTTCCCATTACGTGTCGTGCCTCGAACGTCAAAGTGAGGTTTTAATCCGACGTCAATAAAATCTCTGCCAATAGAACCGTTAATCATCGGAAAAGACCGATACGAACCGCCTCTACCAGCGTAAATGTTTGTTGAACAAGCAATGCAGCGGCTGTGTGCATTCGGCAAAAGCATTCCCTGGAACGAGATACGGCGAAGGTGGGACTGCGTTACTGCTAATAATTAGCGTTGATTGTTTTCACATGTATAGCTGGTAGTGTAGGAAGGGAATAGTGACTACTACAGCGCTGCTGGCGTCCACCGGTGATAGCGATAGTATTTTGCGGTGGGTGACAGCCTAAATCAGAATTTGGAAAGAAGGCAAATTCACAGGCGCGCAGCGATCGTCACTGTTGTTCCTATTAGCGTTGCTACCACTACAGTCATCACTCGGCCGTTTGCGTCCCAGCTGCTACAAACAGAGACGCCACGCCGCCAATGTACTCGTATGAACCTATGACACTTCAGCGCCAGCAGACAGATATAATTTCAACTAGCGGCGAGTGCTGTTTTAGTAATTGCCGTCAGACACAAGAAGGCTAGAAAATAACGAGTGTGTGGACAGAGGATAAGCTGGCCGACTGCCTGGATCCACTCATGACGAGCAAGAAGAAATAAACAGTTGTCGTCGTGTGCGGTACCATACACTGCGTAGTTAGGTCATCGCAGTTCTATAACTAACAAATGATGATTTCATCGCCATGCGTATTGTTGCAGAGGCCACGTCAGCAGAGACAGCCACCACGGCGATGATCGAATCGCCAGGCCTCGAGCGTCGGGCATCAAGAGCAAGAAAGATTACGTATGTACGCATTTACGGTGGCGTCAAACTTAGGCCTGCGCTTGCGATATTCACACCTCCTTTCTCTTCGAAGAGGGAAACAATGTTTCTATGTGCAGAAAAGGAGCGTCGGATTTCCTTCGCCGGTTTTATAATCGACGCAGATTTACCGAAGAGACTATAGAAAAGTGTAAATTAGAGTAGACTCCTGAGCAAGAAACCAATACAAAAGAACATGCGTCAATCGTACGAAATAGTTTATATCGTCTACCTGTTTATTGCTTCGGTTCAAGTAGAAGGCTGATGCTGTGTTACACCTAGACGGCTTCGACAGGCTGTATTTAGATGCCCACCAGGCTAGCCCTTATAAGCGCTAATTATTGTCAGTAAATTCCACGGTAACGACTACGACAATAAGATAGTACTGCTATTATTATCAAAATATATACGTGTAAGTGCTATCTTTACGAGTGCCTCTTTCAAAGAGAATATTTCGAGCAACGTTCACGCGGAAAGCGTTTATTAGCCCAACGTAGGAAACGGGGACCGTAGTCGTGCGGAACTATCGTCCGATCAGAATTGATGACTTCAATAGGGGCAACAATTAACAGTGACCCTTCCATTCGACGAACGTGTTCAATTATCCGGGGTCATCGTCTATAATTTGAGCAGGGTTATCTCGGTTATCATTTGAGTATCTGTGAATAAATATGTCAAGTGAAACTGAAGTCACAAGAAACTGTGAATATGCCAGTGGACCATTGAGCCGTCCAGGACACGGTCACAGAATCTAATCTTTCTGTCTGGGCACGTAAATGATTTCGAGGTCATATATATGACCTCGTAGCATTCCCATAGTCATCCCGGTTAGGTCTCGTTGTGCCAGCCAGTAAGAAGCTCATAGGTGGCCGGCTGTTAGGTGAAACGCAGGTTCTTTCGTTAATCAACAGCTCACCATGTGTCACGCCGCACTGAACACTACGCTGAATGTAATAGCCCCCGGCAGCAGTAGCAGCCACTACAAACAAATTCGCTTCCGTGTCTCTGGCCTTTTGAACACAAGCACTTGTTGCTACAGCGCATGTTCTTGTCGTACTTCTTTTGGTTACCGTGAAGACTTTCGGTCCTTTTATATAACCAACAACACGATACGGTTCATTAGTTAATAACGCATATATGTAATTGTTACTATCAAAAAAAGCATTGCAAGTGTCTTACATCGAATCGTGTTGTGTTCTATACACATACGCGTCAACTGTCTGCATAGATCGCAGCCGCCCTGTTAACATCACACAAATATATTGTGACTGTTTCACAACACTGCGTTTAGAAATTCATTATTTTAAAAGTATACATAAACATATAAGTAGTAATAATTTCCCAATGAGACCTTGCATTTTCTAGGCCAAAACGTATATTATAAATGGCTTTAGTTTTACGCCGGATTACTTCAGAACCTCATGTATTCGTTACGCCGGTATCTATGAATAAGTCGGATTTGACTTGGTTCTGCAACGCCTCTTGCATACGCGTTAACGTGTCAGCCGTGGCTGTAGCGGCAAGCGTCGACATAGAAGATATTTTTCTTGGCAGCAACGTTAGTATGTCCCTGAAATATTGGGCAAAAATAGCCGCTTAACAAAACAAATAACAAAGGATACCTGTCGATAACCCAGAGTAACGAAACCGATTGTTTCCTGCATTTAATCAATGCAAAAATGGTCTCATCTCGGTCAAATGACCCACAATATAGAATAGTGGCACATAGATTTGGAATGGATGCGTAAAGGATGGGAAGGGAAATATGTCAGAGGGAAAATGAATATATTGGACTTGTCGCAAAGGCATTCAGTATACGTATCTGATTAATTGATATGTACGCCACACGTGCACCCCTAGCTGCAACTATACATGTGTTACCTTGAATAAAATTCGCAGGTTTCACCGCATTCAATCTCGTATCGATTCACTCCAATCAGGGCACCGTCATAACGTTTCGAAAAAGCTATGTATATCGACATTTTGCGTTTCTCAAAACCCACATAGTCTACCTGTGATAAATCTGCTACTATAGCGTGCTACCCCGCCATAGGGATACCGTCGATAAGTGGCGTACCAATAAAACGTATCTATTGTTCCATATTGTTTAGCAACGAGTCAGACACTCAGATGTCGTGTCGTCTTGAAATCGTGTCTGCCGAAAATCGGACCGTTCAGTAATCCATACTAGGTCGCAGGTGTCAACACCGATCAAATAAACGGGGACCCCTTAAAAAACAGACGAGCATTGAACGGCTCTTTATGGATCATAATTATTATACAATGTATTCAAAAAATCATTATTCAATGCGACCAGACGTTAGAATAACATCGTAGCGAGCAGATATACGACGAATTTAGTTTTGTCCGGGATCTGTCCGCCAAGAAACTAGATATAATAATAATAATAGTAATAATAATAATTAGATTAACAAAGTACAGCGTTACTTCTATTCTTTAAATTGGAATTGTGCGACAGATTTTTCCTTAATGTATTTGATAGACGAACATCTCTCCTATAGAAGCCCCTTCTTTCTTCGACAGCATACGTAGCAGAAAAACTTGAGATCAGCAGTCGTATCTTTAGCGCCGTAAACGTAATCTTCGCGATGATAACATCGGCCTGCACAATGGCCACGCCCCTGCCATGAGATCATCATCCGGCATTGACTTGACGGCCACAAGGAAGCACAGACGAAGCCACACATAATAATCCCAGCACCAGTAATATCAAAGATGATTGCGGTAGCGCGAGTTTGAGCGAGGAAAAGATAACAAATAAGATCTGTCGCAAAAACACGCACACGGCCGCGCTGACAACTATGGTTTATGAATACAGATATATACTTACAGTACGCAGGCGAACAGCAAACGAGCCATGACCAAGAACAGCGGGACGGCACTAAACAACAGGGAAGGCGGTAATGCAGCAAAGCGGTACAGAATAAGCATGCATGAATGGTACGTACATACACTATGAAGATTACCAATGCCGCTACATATATAATATATTGCTAACAAAGACAATGCCACGATCTGTAGAGCGCTTACTCATCTTCGCATTACTATTATCTCGACCGCCTATAGCCGCGCTACTCATTGCAATTCATTGAGAATGAACAGACAACGTGTCTTCTGTTTGTAGCTGAGAAAAATAGAAATAGAGATAGCGATAGCTTGTATACGGGCACCTGGACATTTGTGGTGAAGATAATTGGAAGATTGTTCAACAATATTTCACAACGGTCCCGGTAAAGTAATTGTCATAGACTGCCTCGTTGGCGCACCCGACCACACATGTATATCTGACTGCCATGTGATCTTAAAATATTTTACACCACAAACCCATAGCCACCTAATGGCCATATCGAATTTATAAGACGGCAACAGGGGATATTTCGAAAATCAAGGAAAAGCCTAGCTTACTAGGACACATTCGTCTAGTAGTAGAATTTATAGAGATAGACATTGTGTTTCCTCGTTGATATCATTTCTCAAAGGGCCATCGATCAAAGCGGGCGTGAATCACTCGGCCAACGCAAGACGAAGCTCGCCGTTTCCTGCCGGTACATAGTCGGTACAAGTGAGACTCGTCATTATTTCCTTATTGCATTTATTTGATTTTATAACCATTAAAGGAGTGAGCAGACATCGTCGCACAGAAACAATTTTTGCCTTGCGTCCTCGCGAACTTGCCCCTATCATCACTTAATTAAAACACAAACGTGCAGAAGTGGAAGGGAAGCATAGGCGAATGTGGACATTGAAAACAGTTTGACATCATAAATTGTTTGATGCCCATGACCAGTTAGCACCGTCCGTTACGATAATATCCTTTTCTCTATAGGCCCATATTTGTAATGACTACATTGGAATATGGTATTATGATATCAGTCGAAACTACTTCAACCGTTTCTTCTTCTTACTGATAATATCCTGCATTACAGATGATTTCGGCACCTTGATGGCCTATTTTTTCTTACAGTTTATTACCGTCATATCGAAAGGTGCCACCTTAAAACAAACAGGTATCTGCATCTCGGGATTGAATTAGCAGTCTTCATGAACGCTCCCCTTCCATGTGCCTACCTGAAAAACCTACCTAACTAGTTCCATGATATTAGCGTATGCTAATACGGTGTGTATTAAAGAAGTAGAAAATCACTTTGTAAACAACAAAAGCAACGATGCAAATCAGCCGGGATACAAGCAAGGGTATGTTTTTACATTTACACAGCTTTCGAGT
Source organism: Varroa destructor (assembly GCF_002443255.2). NCBI lineage: Eukaryota > Metazoa > Arthropoda > Arachnida > Mesostigmata > Varroidae > Varroa > Varroa destructor. The sequence goes on from NW_019211456.1 coordinate 9,631,800, forward strand.
CCTGTACTCCGACGTTTAGACGATCGGCTATTTATGAAAGAATCGTAGATGGCCGGGCCCTATGACAGGCTGAGGAATTTTCGCTTTCTTACGAAAATATTCCAAGATTCAATTTTCTCGGATATATCGCCACCTGGCCATGAATGTTCGGCTGGGTCTAAGAGTGTCATGAGCCGTTCTAAAGCGATTAATTAACTGGTTGTTCGGGCTGACCAGTCAAGCAGTATAAAATCATTATAATAACAGAATCCCAAAGTGCTCGACCGGGTCCCCTCCTATCAACTAACTGTAGTTGTTACAATCCTGGCTTTAGTTAGATGGCACCAAATACATCCACAAGGTAGGTGTCTCATGCATATGAGGAGCTGTCGCTACGAATATAGAATCACCCAAGCGTTCACAGGAACCATATGAATAGAGTGCACTACAATATTTCAACACGAAATCAATCTCTAGTGATTTCAGCGAATGTATAGACTGTCCTTGGCGTCTCTAGTGATATTAATCTGACGACCAGCGCAGGGCGGCCACTCTTCAATATGTACCCCTCAAGTCGCACCTGAAGCGCCACAAACTTTAATTCGTGAGATTGTAGGTTACTGAAGCTTCCATGTTGCCAAAATGCAATTGCCAACAGCAAAACACCTCAATCTGCCAATGACGCCAATACGGAATCGTTTGCTCCTGACCATGCGTGAAACTTCAAAATAATACAAATTACCTACCGGAGATCGATAACAAGCAATGCTAATGAAATATTATTGCCGCATTCAATTCTTCGGATGTCGCAACCTGTACAATAATGAGGAAACCTGTATAATAATGAGGAAATTTCACATATTGTCATATAACATTTTTAAATTCACATGATGTTTCAATAGAGGTTTTGGCTTCGGCAGGCCGTACCTAAACAAAATACTGGTGTCGCTGCATAACTAACGTAAGATCCATAACGAATAATTGATAAGGCAACTTCGTGTGGACATCGTATCCGACCATAATTTGATGAGGCAAGATATCTATGAAGGTAAGTACTCTTTTCTGAGCTATAACTAATCTCTAGCTAGGGCTCTTGCCCATAGGTTTCTCTCTGCAAAGACATATAATTATGCTACAATATTTGATCCATATCAACTCACCCACGCTTACCCAGCGGGGTGTTCTTATCCCGCAGTCGGTATCCTGTAGCGCCCAGTGGGTGTATCGTCCCTTCGCACTGTCCGTACCTTCTCATCGACTTTTCGTGCGCAGGTCGGGTGGGAGTCGGTTGCTTCTACAAGCAGTGATGACGATTAGTTGCATGAGTTTCGGCTTTCGACACGATTCGGGGCGTCTTGCGGCCTGAGTTCACGACGAGACCTCCAGCCGTTTCGGAGCACAATCTACTGTCACAGCACTATTCGTCACGATCGCGCCTTTGCGCTCTAGCCAACTCCCACCTTTTTCTGCGGCAGCAATTCAGCGGACGCATTATTAGCGGGTTAGGAACGGAAGTACTTTTCATATGCAAGCCGGCACACATCACAGCTCTGTGCTCTATTCGTCTAGTTAGGAAAATAGTGCACTCTCCACTGACGTACGGCACGGCTGATCCCGATGATAAGTTTGGAAAACCAGGGTCTCAGCTGATTTTGGCAGGACTACTCGTGATACCTTGAATTGGTCCGACACAATGTGTCATCGTTTCGGCGTGAACCCATTGACCCACATTCATTCACAACACCCGTGTCACCGTCGCCTGCGGAAAGCTGGCTAGTTAATGCGTCCTTATTAATAATGGTCTATCTAATGGCAGTCATAACCGTTGGCGAATTCGCACGACGGCCTTCCGAGTTACACAGTGCCAGCACAGCTGGAACTCGCTACTATGTTGTGCCTTGCCTTGAACCGCGCCGCAACCTGTGGAGAATACGCGTTGGTGTCCTTTCTCGGAAATCTGACAAGTGTTCGCCCATTGCTGAACCCGCATACGGGAGCGAATCTTGACTTTTTTTTTTGACGTGTAGTCTCGGATCACTGAAACTAACTCGAACTGGGAATTTTAGCCATTGTTACGAAGCACAAGAAAGTAGGCGCGGACGTCAGCCGAAAACGACACTTAATTCAAACTTTAACGGTAACTCGTCGAACAATACTCGTTTAGCAGACACAAATCGTTCGAGCCCCTCCCAGTTGCTCAAGTAGCGGCAAAAGGACCACTCTGCGACTCGGTCCCATTCGGGAGAAAACAATCGTGAAGCTCTTTCTTGCATCCGTCCCATATAGTCATGGCCCACGTGCACAGATCGAACCCAACTCTTGTTGGTACCATTACGCTTCTGGTATAACCTGGTTGGTCGACCAACTGCTTAAGCACTCCCTTTCGGCTCTGCTCCATTGGTCATTAGTTCCGTCAACGCTAAGCACTCGGCGACTCAGCTCATCAAGATATTCATACCATCAGCCAACCTACTATTACTACCAGAGTGAGGTGTATTGATTTAGATGATCGGTCGAAACGAGCGCTTCACAGCCACTCACTCGCCACTTATACTGCGCTTAATATGTTTCTACCATAATATATGATCAATATCCATGGAAAGCAAGGCATTTGAACTGGGATTTTTCGTGGTTATCATGTAGAGCCTTGTTGGACTATCGGTTAATAACGCTCTATACATGGTAATTCTACACATCAATCTTCTTTACCAACGCCCGATTGAGACAGAAGGAGTCCACAATGTTTTTTCCGTGTCACGTATTTTCAGTTGTGGTATGTTAGAACCCCCTTGTGCCTTTCTAGAGCCGCATAGTTATTTGTGATGCGGTAGACTGTCGATTTGGCATGACCCAGGAAGTTTGTGACCTTAATGGGCGTGTAAATTTTATATAGAAATCGTTTTAACAATGTATTTTTGCTTTCCATAATCAGTTTGCTGTTGTAAAAAGAGCTGGCTCCCATTTTACAGCATCGTAGCAAATTAATGCATGCATATCAGGACAAAGAGCCTGCAATTTAGGTGCCGTGCCCTGTATACATATTTTTTTCAGGAAAATAATTAAGCACCAGTCACATTGTTAATACCGGGAACCGTATATACGAGATATAATAATCTACGAAGCAATATACGCTAATGCGTATAGACTAAATTGGTTGCAGCTGGGTGTTGGCTGCCCGCAGGATTTACCAGCAGGTACGCGCATCAATAATGTGAATGGTATCAATGACGCTCGATAGCCCTGTAGTCACTTAGGTCTCGTGCCACACTGCAATCAGGGATCACTCCAGGGACACAATGACCTATTAGAGGGTGGACGATTGGCCGATGAGATCTGAATTAGTGTTGATGGAGGGTCAAAGGCAACGGCAGTTCGACGTGAAGCGGGGGACGTAAAAGGATGGTTGCATAGATGTACATACCGCTGCTATACACACTTGCATGTGTCAACTCCGATACCCCGTTCTCATCATTACATGAACAGGTCAATCCAGGTACAGATGGGTGGCAGTAGTAGTAGTGATCCTTCTCCATCGCAAGCAACTGCCATTGGAGCCGCTCGAGGCTTTTATTAGTCATTGGGGCACGATTGGCAACGGCAGTCATCGACCGGCCGAATTCCCTAGGTCATCATCATCATCATCATCATTTCACCAGGCCAGCGGTAGCAGAAGCGAGCAACGCTCGAGCGGTGCTGAACGGGAGAGCAACAAATTGAATAGGCAAAAAACAAAGCAGGTTTTTTCGTCGGCCACACCACTCTCAGTAACTAAACGAGAGTCAGTTAGATCCAGAAAAAGCTAGCCACGCCTGGATGCTGCTGCTGCTACTAGGGCAGTTATTAAGACTACCACCATATTTCTACAATAGTACTACTACTGGCATAGTCGAAAGCAAGCCGCCATCTGCCATGCCATTATATTTACCGCGACTGCTGCTGCTGCTGCTGTCGTTAAATCTCACATAGGGTAAAACCGGGTCACATCACAAAGTTCTACAACGGGATGGCAATAGCGTTAAGCGTTGGACAGTGGGCGCCGCTAGAGAGCACTGCAACAAGAAGAATAGTCATCCTCTTCAACAGCCATGACAGCACCCGCAGCAATAAGCGGCAGCATGTGAACGTGGCGGACCGTTGGCCGTGGTCGTTCACAGCCACAGCAGGAGAAACAATCCTGTTGTATAAGTAAACTATAGACAATGGGGCGGGCAGAGAGCCCTCGGGTAATCGTCACTGGCAGCGATTCGCGAGAAAGCGAACGAAAATTTCGGCAAACGCGTCGATACGAATGGAGTCGGGACAGAAATGTACGATAGGCCGCCGACGCCATCGCTGGAGCCTTGCGCCAGCCTACGACTACGCCCTGACCTGACAGGTTGACCAAAGCCACGGTAATAGTAACTTGTCCTTGCACGTACCGTTAAAATCCATAATGAAGGCCCGCACTACGCGGTGGCATACGTTAACAGATGAATAAATACCGATTCAGCTACATCTGGCTTAAGCTCTGCTTGATGTAATGGAAACACTACTCAGACTACAATTCTACTAATCATCAATAACTACTACAAGGTTGCCATCGCTTTAGCGTCCGAAGTCTGCAAATAATAGTAAACTGCGCCATCGACACGATCCTGATCTACAAAATCTATAATTTTCAACTGAGTTAGTGGCTTGTACGGTAACCAACGTCGCTAGCGCGTCCAGAAGACCAATAGTAATAATTTAACAGTTAATAGAACCTGTCAAGGCGGAGACGGTGCAGTAGAACTATTTAAGGACACGGGGCATTGACTGATAGGTACGCTGACAGAGCGACTCGATTTTCTATCACTCTACACAAAGAACCTAGCCGTACATTAAGCAGACCTGATTCGAAGCGAACAATTATTCGATTGCAATTAACGTTATCATTAACTGTTAATTAAAACAGTTTTTTCTTTTTTTTTTTTCTGATAAAAACATCATGTTTTTGACGGCTTAACGTTGAAGCTGACTACCGCATTGCAGTGTTAAGTCGAGCCGGGAAATAAGCTTGCGGCTGAATTAATATCGACTCGATATGTGGGCGTTTAAAAAAAAACAAAGTTACTTGTCCAGTCATCATTACCGACCCATAGTATCGCATTTAGCCAGAACGACACCCAGTTGCGCTGGGTGATAATATAGCAATTCGGGTTAAAAGATCATCTACTCAGTTGCTCTATGCAGCCCACTTCCTGACTTGCAGTTAAATTCTTAGCTTCTGTTATCTCGAGGGTAAGCGTGACCATGATGGTGACAAATATTTGCTATCGACTTTGACATGTTTTAGACCAGAATGGTCCCCAGGAACGCAAATACATTACTGACTTGGTCGACTTTTCTAGGGGGCATCCAGGGATCGTCTATCCTCAGTTCTGAGCTATCGATGATTGAAGCTGATTTTTGACGAAGATCAGCGAGTGTTCGACAAGCCAGCCAGTCGGCATTGTCGGGCCCCGCTGACCTCAGCCAACGATGCCTTCGTTCGACATCACCGAAATACATTATTTCACGCCCAGATAATGCGTAAGTCTCCGCAGTTTCTAAGCGCGACAAAGACAGTTATCCATACAAGTTGAAGACTTTGCATAATACCTTTAAGTAAGCGTAAAAAATAAACATTGGTCGGTAACTAGGTCGGAGAGCAAACGCAAGTGAACTTATATTAGCATTTAGCCCTGCTGCACAACTTACAGATGTTGGCAGTACACGAAACAACAAGCAAGACATTGATGTCGTTCGGATATCGCATCCTGCTATACGTGTTATTATTTCAAAGAGATTGTTCCGAATAGTTCGCTTATTGTGGGACAGCGCGTATCCTGTAAAATAAACGGGTAGGATTGTGTAATCATTGTTGAAAAATAAAGTAGAGATTTCTTTACTGCATTGCACCGCGTGTCGCTTTAAGGCTGTTCGTTTGAACTATAGCAGTTCTAAATGTCCCGGTTCGACGCGTTAGTCAGCGCTTGAAACGTTTTATTAGACGGATACAGAACCTCGTTTGTTTTTACAGAAGAAATATTAGTGTGAAGATGCCTATTGTATACAACTGCACGGTCCCATTTCAAAGCCATATACGCTGCTTGCAAATAATGATGGAGCAGCTTGTACGCGTCAACAAACCGATAAATACATATAATAAAGTATATCTGCATGGAACGAAATATGGGTGCTCTGTTTGCTGCCGTGGCGCCGCGCTACTTCAGCGAGAATTTCCTTATGCAACATGGCCTAGATATAAGAAGCAGACGAAACTACTGGTGTCCTGCTGGTCGAGAACTAAACTCTTGTTAGCTGATTTGAAAGCTAAAACAGCGGGATAAGTAAACAATTGCTGTCTTAGCTCGCTCAGTCTAAAAAGACGGCTACGTTGACAGCTTTCAACTTTAGGGTAATTGTTCGTGTCGGTTGTTCTACTTTCGATATTCGAGATAAAGGTCAGGACGAAATGGCTATGTATGAGTAATCTCGAATATAGCGGTCAGAACTGTACCGGCTGAACTGAAAGATGCTTAAGATGGATACCGCTCTGATCCCAAAAAGTCCGCTGGACATGCAGCGAAAGTGACTTTAGGTAACTTAAAGGAACCCGATTTATTCATCAACACGAGCCGGGTAGTGAATTATACGAGAAAAGGAACAGAACCGAGCTGAGATATTGGCCCGTTTTGGCAATTTCGCAGAGCAATGCGGCGATATGGGCGTTATCTGAAGGTGTGGTATTAAGTATGGCTCCGAATAGCTTTAGTACGGTGCTAATCAAGTTCGAACAGGGCCAGCGGTGCTATTAGCCTCGATGTAGGAAGTATCAATGCACTTTGATCTCCTCGTACGAAGCTCTCAATGAGCGGAAATCAATAGTCCATAAGCGCTAACTTGCTCTAGGAAATTTCCAGCATAGTTGAAGGTCGAAATCGCCGCTGCGACGCTGATACCTATGTCCAGGTCGCTGGTACATTACAGGAACCATAAAGGACCTTGACTGCACACTTGAAGATCGTACGTACCAACCGAATGCACCATTCTACGTTCAATTTTATGGTATGTTACGAGTAAATAATTGCGTGAAATCAAATCATAGAGGATTGGCTAACTACACGATGGCCAATAGCAATGTCTAAGAGGGAAACAGTATCAAGTAATTCTTTACACTGAAAGTAGAAGTGTGTTGTATTAAAAAGTCGCTAGTGATGCGTATTTGTCCATCTAGTCGGTACAACGACGGTTTTTCTGTCACACGTGTCAACCGTGCAGCAGCGCGTATCTAAGATTCATCTTCGTAAAAGCTCTGGAAAGCCTTGAGGGTCCAAGCCTTCCCAGAGCTCTCAAATCGATAATGACAGTAGCGACGCTAGCACGCGATGCGCTTTGAGACAAAAGTCACAGATTTAGTTAACCAAGCTTGCTGGCGTTGGACGTGACGGGATATATTTTTCTTTCTCAAGTAAATAGCCAGACAATTAAGGTCGTGGTTTTTGAATCGCCGCTGCCACTTCAAGCTCTAGCTGACGGTTGCCGTCTATCCGCAGTGAAATCACATGACGGCTAGTAGCGACCATCAGGTGAGTGGGTGTCTTCAGAAAAAAACGGAGAACGCTACACAGAGTAGTTGGTCACTGGCAGGCGGATAGCGAAAGATTGAATCTTCTCACTAACAAAGGAACGTCAATCCATGAGCCACTGTCTCGCGTCCGATTGGATGGAAAACACTGAATATTTCCGCTTACTCGTACGTATATATATAACCGAGTAACACTTGCAAAACAGGCCCGCTCTATTTGGCCATCAAAAGGCTAAATTTTTAGTCTAGGAAGAGTGTACGATGAATAAACTGCTAGTAGAGAAAGCATTAAAGTTAAACCGAACAGAGACTCCAACCTTTGCCAAATTACTTTCGTATAGTACTTAAAGTACCTGTACATATAGTAACTTAGAACTAACTACTTAGTCACAAAGATGCTCAAAGTAACCCTCATAATTCGTACTTCTTTATGATTGACCCTTAACTCTCAACCACGCTACGTTCCTTGTTGCCATTGGCACCGTTACAAGCGCCCGGCAATTTTCGCGTTTATCTCGACCGTTGCCGAGATGGAGGCGATCAAATACGACACCCTAAAAATGATCTATAGGGTACCTAACGTAACTTGGTTTGTATATTTTGCAATTTTGACATTATCGTTTGCTTCTTCTTCTTCTTTTACATAAGACGATAAAAATACTACATAGGCAAACCTGCGCACCATTTGCAGACCGTTTACCAACATCCATACGACAGTAAATGACAGTGAGTGATTGTGTCACGCCGCCGTTGTAAAACATTGAATACATTTTAATACTCGTTCTTTGCGTACGAAGTAACAATTTACTGACATATTTTGTTGACTTCCGTTTTAACAGGCTACTCCTTGCCGCCAAAGATTCACATGTACATCTTAGCCAATCGTATACTGGCATGTATGTATGTATGTATGTATGTAATTTTGGATCTGTTTGCAAAACATGCCAATGTTATGACGAACAATTGAAATAACAGTGGAAAGGATTCAGCGCCTCGCAATGGACGATTCATTGGCATCGTTCAGACTTCACAGACATTCGCCAATCGTATCTTTGTAGTGCAGGCTATTATTACGGAAATCAGATCCGAAACGATTTCAGCCACAGGAAGTAAGCTTGCAATGAGCCAACAAACTAAGCGCGTTAGCCAAGGTAACGTACGCATTAACGCGCAAACGTTCAGGGATCAAACGGTGGTCGTAGCTCAACTTCTGTCAGCAGCAACCGCCATTATTGATACAAATCAACATTAGAGTCACCAATCGAAAGGATGGCAATCCATGCGTATCAGCGCTCCACTAAGTTATAGGTCAAATGTTACACAGATTATAGGCTCATGAAGGAGAAAAGAATCAAGCCATAAAGAAAAATGAATATGGACGGTAGTTGCTGCCAGTGATCATCAGAAGGTAGAACATTTCTCTTAAAAAGTAACATTTTTTTTTTTATCTCTTGAACAGCAATCTTTGCGATGCTAACTTACACAGACACGTAACCGAATTTTCCATGTGGGCGCTCGCGCAAAGCCGAGCTACGTTTCTAAACGAAACAAGTTAAACTTACGCTGTATGCAAAAATATGAAACATGGCTCTGCGACAATTGGCGGCTGGATACAGTTGTTGCGTTTGAAGAAGTTTCTGCGGTACTGACGTTGAGCGATTCCTAGTACTTAGAAAGGAAACTTATCGAAGCTTCCTTTCTAAGCACACGCGCGCTGGTATTATTGGTTGTTCTTGTAGAGCCGTATTAATATTGTCACGGTACGGTTCATTGTTTTTTCGCAGCTGCACCATTCTGTTGCTGAGTTGTTGAGTTTTAAACACTACCGAGCGTCAAATTCGAAATTACCCAAACTAAGTGACTGATAATACGAGCCACCTAAGCAGATTTCTGATAGCCCTAACTAGTTTTATAAACCAAGTTTGTTATTGCATAAATTATTGTCGTTCTATTGCAAGCAGACGTCTTCGAACTTACCAGGTATGTCCTGTTCGACATTTTCAAAATTCGTGTCGCGGGCCATGATTGCCACTGTCCCTTTGCTGGTCTGGCTATCTGTTGGGACGAACTTCCAATGGCGGTCGGAGATGGAGTTAACAAAACACGACGTCAGCAATAGCAATTATAGTGATTGTAGCAGAAGCAACAACAAAGAATAGCAAGAAAGAAATAGACAATTGCAATGAACTTAGAACACGTAAGCTTGCCAGAGCATCCTCCACCGTCGCAAACATAACCACAACAAGTATCCATTCAGGAGATTGAAGTTCAACACAGCATGAACGCGAGCATCACTTTGCACACGCACTTTGTTATCTTCAGCTTTTGTCATCTCTCGAAAAGAAGAGCAATCATAGGTGATGATTAGAGCGAAAAGCGGGTACTCTTGCCAACTGAATCTATATTCGCGTCGTGTAATTATCACGTCAAGAAGTATCTGAAGATTCATTGAACACTGAGCAAGTGCAGGTGAAGCAGGAGTCGCTTCTGATGCGGTAGTAACAGCAACACAAAATTTTCTAACGCATTGTTCCCTGACCTAGCATAATCTTCGTATATACTATATATTTTTATAGAAAACTAAAAGAACAAGATCGGTGTTGACAGCTAGAGACGGCATAACGTAGCAAGGAGAAGCAAATATTTCTTATCTGGGCAGCAAGAAAATATATGATAAGCGTTGAGCGAATGCGCAAAGCGCGGCCAACAACTCAGACAAAAGAGTCACTTTCCGCTAGGTTGATCTCTGTCCAAAGCCAGCAAAATTTTAGCAAAAACAGTCCGCAAGTTCTTAAGCGAAAATCGCCTAACTTCCTTTGGTAGATCGGGACGAAAAAAGCTGCTTGCAAGCCACAAAGTGCGTGTCCCTAGACGTCAACAGGCCGACGGTACTAACCGGCGATACCCCCCTTTCCGCCCGCCTCCCTATCAACCTTCTCTCGTTCACATAACAAAATCGCCCACTCCATTGAAAACATGCCGATAATTTATTGTCTCAGACAATAGCAACAAGTGCTATCATCTGGCCATATCCATCTTCAATAGCCCATATTGACTATAGCTGACCATCAGGCGACAACTTTTCTAATACTTCTCTATTCGGGATTGCTGAAGGCTTGTAGCTTTAATGTTGGGAAACAGACGCAATTTTCGGCTACTACGAGTCACAGCAGGCAATGTATTGTATAATAACGTTACAATGAACAAAGCGGGCACGAGCTAGTAAACCAAGAACTCTCCTTCTTTACATTACAGACTGCTAGTAGTTGAGCACTAACTGCTGTTGTGGTACCAGTAATGAAGTATAGATACGTAAGAGAATCTAGGCAAGCGCAGAGCCCCTACCAGGCGTTGTTGCCACCACCACTCTGCGCTACTCAGTTCACAGACGGGGAACCACCCTTCGACATGGCGGCCATCCGTTGGAGAGGGTAAATCCACTCACGAAATCGGGCCACTGCAGGCCACACTGGGCATGACTAGACAGAGCGGACCAATACGCGGCCAGGCAAACACATAGAGATGCACGCGGATGGACAGGGCACTCACTCGATACAAAACAGACACAGGCTCAATTATTATTAGAAAAAAATCAGACGACAGCACCAAGTAGTTCGCTCGTTCATAGTCAGCGATGTCGAAAACGAGAGCATCAGATTAACGAGGCGGGCCGGCTCTCCACAGACAAGTTTCGCGCGCTACTACTTCCGTTGGAGTGAGTCGACCGTCGCGCGGGCTTTACTCGCTGCTAGATCCTCCATGATGATGGGAATAGTTCCCAACTGTTTGGCGGGAATCTGTTCGACTTATTCTTTCCCGCCGTAGTCCGCTACGATAGGCGGAAGCGTCGTCTGCAAAATACGATTCGTCTGCACGCAGAATATACATCTGGTTGTTTCCAAACAAACAAAAGAAACAAGATGGCGCCGCCCTGACCTACAGCAGATGATCACTGTAAAATTCCCTAAGACCAACGCCAGCAGCCGGTGTTTGATCTGATAGCTTTTAATATTCGAGCACTGTGTACATCTTTACATAAAGTATAGGGTATACCTGTGTCATTCAGTGAATGTGTTTGGATGGCTGCCACAGTGTAGTGTTAATGCCATATCCAGTAAAAAGACTAAGATTCGTAATAGAGGCTAACGTATATTATCGAAAGGTATTAATTGGTCGATTACGTTGTCGCCTAAAGCTACGAGTCGGCCTCCTTCGTCGCCGTTGCTTAGACGAGGAGTTAGCCAAAAGCGGCCGCTGTACAATAATTCCACATTGCAGATTTGTCTGAGCAACAACTACGAGCGACGTGAAACAGATAAAAGTAGATCAATTTGATGGCGTCGAGGACCGGAGCATATATCCAAGGCACTGATGGAAGCGATTTCCAACACCGGCAAAGAGTTGCCTCTCATTACCAGGCTAGGTGGGTTAATTAACTGTTCCTGTTTTTAATAGTTATACCCTTTCTCGGGGCGAGTCATTAGCTGTGTTATCTACAGCGCCGGCCCCATAAGTGCGCTGGCCACTCCGTCCAGACGGCTGCTGCTATTCCAGATCTGGCATTTTTGTATTAGTGTCTGAAGTGTGTTTCTTTGATTTGCACTGTGACAGTTAACGGATTAAGTTGGTGCGCGCAACTGAACTAGCTGTGTGTGACTACCAAGACTGAACGAGCCAAGCTGATTGCAAAGTGAAGTGCCATCTGCCTTCCTTCTCTCAACCGATGTGTGTGACATCTTCTTGCACCTGCGTTGTGTACTACGTTCATAGACTATTCTATTGTTACAACAATTAGATTGGCGGTTTTCCTGTCCCCTCACCCCCTTACTCCTCCTTTCACAAATGCAGGCCGCCGATCGGCAACCGGTTTACTCATTGTTAGCAATCTTTGTTCATTTCTTCTTTCCGTTCGCTCCGATGGCTTGTCCTGTTCCCCCTACTCGCCCTGCTTGTACTCGCTAACGATTTATGGAAAGCGACAACAATTGTTTCTACTACAGTTGCTCTCTATGTAACGATGATACTACCGAATGGTTCTAGTGTCAGCGGCCTTGATTATGCCCCTGCACATCGATGCCGTAATGGCGGCCCGTTGTCGGCACCAGAACACCGTGGGCGCCGCCACCTTGATGGCAGCACTTATGCCATTTTCCTCCTGCTGCTACTTATACAGGTGCAGGTGCATTCCTCAATTGCCGTTTGCCGCTCTCTATCGCTTTTTCTCCCTGCGCTCGTTCTGTCCGTAGTGTCCCCCCTCCTCTCAGATCTCTCTGGGTTGTTTACATAGGCAGCTCTGTGCATTCGACTAGGCTAGAATATATTTTTCTAATATATGGTCAAGCCGAGTGAGCTATCTGCACGCGCGGTACCGATGCGGCACCCAACATATAACTCGTCGCCGTCCTTTGTCACGGCTGCCGCGAGCGCCGACGACAGTGTTGGCATTGGCATCGCCATTATCACCACCGCCAGCAATTGTTGACGAGTAACGACGAGGACTTTGACTTCTCACAGGAACCTCTGAAGCAGCTGCTGGCAGTGCTCGTGAAACTGATGGTACCACCGTGGTCCATCGAATGTGCTCGGCTGTCCTCTGACCACTATCCGACACGCTATCTGGTCTAGGTCGCGGTGGGCCTGAGTAGCGTCAGTTGTATCGAGGACTTCTTCGAATGCCTGTCTGTATGGGGCACATAGCCAGGTTCTACTACTACTGCTGCTAGAACGACTTGTACTACGCGAGCGTGTTTGTGCTTTGTAAGCACGAACTGGCGCTGGCCGACGGTTAGAATCATTGTCTATAGCTGCAAGCGACAACTATCGAAGGAGTTCGCCGCAGGCCGGAGGTACCACGGTCGTTGTCTTAGTGACTAGTCGTTACGGGAAAAAGCAACAGCGTCGGGCTATGTTTTGTTTATGCTGCATTGCAGGCCTCTGCGATCATCACAACTCTGATAGAACAGCAGGGCATCGGGAGCAGTTCTAACGGCTATAATTCGTCGTGTATATTTAACTAGGAACAAACATTAATGCCAAAGTAGTCGCAGTGTAAAGCTAGTGCCAAAATAGCACTAGCCCGCCAAGCTACTTGCCCACGATGACACTCGGCAAGTTCTGGAGGTCTGTTGGATTACAATTATTCCTATTTGCGGTGGAACCGCGGTTTTCTTCAGTGATTTTTCAAGGTATTCTCTTAACTATTAGAAGTTGTTTGTGATTCGGACTCGCTGAGAGAAAGGGTACCCGTTATCAAGGTGCGGCATCTTGCACCTAAGAATCATTAAATGCACGTGGAACTTTAACCGGACAGGCTCAACAATAGATACGACAAGGACAAAGGCGACGAATATGTGGTCAATTTGTACTTTCAATTTGCGAATTTCGGAAAAGGATAACTTGCTTGTATTGGACACCCCTTGTGGCTGGCGTAACGCTGCAGTGTCTTCACTGCACGAAACTGAGGTTATTGTGATTACTAATCGGCCTTCGTGTTTACTGTGTATACTTTGAAATGGGGCCTTGTTGTACACGTAAGCTGTCAAATAAATTTGCTGAGTGTAACAAAGGCGCACGGTTTAAATGGACGCATCACTACTAATCACGGCTGTGATCACTTTCATTGCTGATCAGTTTTCTAAAACGAAGGATACCAGTTTGCAAAAAGACATACGTTTGAAAATACCGTGTTTGCTAAAAGAAGAAATCTGTCATTTAAAGAACAGGACTGATTTAATCTCAGACTGTAGATATATTCGTGCCAAATTGCAGAACGGCTAACCACTCATGACGGTCGCATTGTTGAGAATTACATTGTTGAAACACATTTGTTAATTCACTGGTCCAACGATTGACCTTCCGGGATTGACAGGTTTTCCGGGACGCTATAAAGAGACGGATTCCAGGATTTGCTAGTGTCGATGCTATTGTACGAAACACGACGTGCAGATATCGCATTATATATACATTTTTTCCGAGCGGTTTTTGAGTTAATATTTTTTGTGTCAAGTAGTGTAAAAATCGTCCGAATACATCACTTAATAACATGTGTTTACATTTAAATAACAGTGGCTCCAGCCCAGAGCTTTATTGGTTTGTTAACGCGATGAAAAGTAACAGTAAAGCATATTCGGATATAGATAGTCCTGTTTTTTTTTTTCATTTATCAAATTAGTGTATTCAAAGTTAATAACGATAAGTAATTCGTTAACGATATCATGAAAGCTGTCTTCTGGTGGTAGTCGTCTCATTTTTGGTACGTAATTTACCGGATTGCTAAATTCTCATTTTTTGTTGGCTTGACGTGTGGCCGTTTTCAGCGCTGCGTATAAGTCCCGATTAAAGATGTCCATATTCTGCCACGGTCTTCTGGCAGTTGTCCTTCTCGCTAAGGTAAGAATGAATGTTTTTTATGAGTCGTAAAAACTCACAAATAAATCGTTCACAATGTTATCTAGCTAAATTGATCACATTGTGCATTCGAAGAGAGGCTTTTAGCCAGGTGTTATTAATTACTGATATATACGCCAAGAGAGTACTTACTGTGTGTTTTCGCTTTACTATTTTCAATGGCTTTAATATTAACTACCGTATCCAGTTTCAATTATTGCCGCAGCCAGCAGTAGCTTACTCAATATCTGTTCACCGACTGAATTCAAACATTTCCCTCAAGAAGACATTCGATTCAAGAAGATATTCGATAGAAGATGTGCAGAATCAAACACTTCACTACTCGAAAGGTCCTGAGCATAGAGAAGCTTCAGAAAACCAAAGCTCTACAATGAGTCTATATAAGCACCTAAAGATACACTTTGAAATTATCTAGTCAGATACTAATGCCGTTTGATCAAATCAGACTGCTCAAGTTATCAAGTGCGCATGAGTTTTTCTTTCATTAAAGTTAGGTAGCAATTAATATGTATTATGGTTTTACCTTTGTAAGTAACTATGCCTTAGATTTTATATACATGGATTACTCTATTAGGATAGGCAGACGAAGCTAAATATTTCGCTAGTGTATTTGTTTACAGTTTTTGATTGCTATATTCCAGGTATCGGAAGATATCCTTGACCGATTGGACATCTTCATCCTTTCACTTCAAGAACTTTACGTTCCGAAACCACTCTTATGGGAATGGTGCTGGCTTATGTCCATTCCTGTAGCCGGTGTAGGCCTATCAGCACTCAGAAAAAACAACGCGGCTTCTATGAAGGTGCTTGATAAAATGTAGACACATGGACGTGTAGAATTATTTCAAGACAGATGACCATCAAACCATGAATTACAGTCTATCACTGTAAATCTCGTTCTGGTATCAATGAGATCTAACGCTCAACTCAACCTGAGAATACTAGGTGCTATAACAAGGTCGTTTTCTAAATATAAGAGGCAGATCTGTACAAAACCTTTATCTACGTCATTCAAGAGATATAACGCATACGATACGACTGTTATGAAACTCATGGCGAATAGCCAAAAGTAGTATTTTCTGTTATTCACGGCGTTGAATTTACGAAATTAGCGGAACCTGTCTGAGGCTGAGTCTGAGTCTGAGTGAGTCTGATTCTCACTGCCAATAGATGCATCGACCGCCCTCAGTGTAGTAAAAAATGCTAACAGGCAAATCTGGACAAAAAGAGTCAAAAGCCGATACTTGCTCTAGAACAATGGCAGCATATTCTATTGTTGAGATCAACAAAAAAAGTATGTGTGCCTAAATACGACCGTGTGCCATTCATGCTTTAACCGGTTTCGAAACAGCCACTAGTGAAGGAAAGTTAAGCATGGTCATCACTCTCTTATTAGTATTTCTTTTTTGTTATAATTATATCTCTTGCCTGATAATTATCTATCTTGTCTGGAAGCATCATGACTGGGCTTGTTATGTAAGCCTAACGGTGCGCGATCCGTCAAAAAGCATCTGTTAGTAGGTATGCAAAATTTATCATCTAAATCACCATCTATTGTCTGTGTATATACTGTCTGTAGAGGAAAAAACTTGGTGGGAACGGTTTGCATTATTGTTAAACTGTTTGTATCTCGAATTTTGCTGAAATTTAACTGATTTGAGCACGTAAAATTTACGTAAAAGGACGGCCCGTAAGCTTCATGCCCTGCGTTTTAGCTGAAACGATGTCTAGCGCAACATGCGCAATGATGTTTAGTACGCTGATCGAGTTACCTGTTTTGTATTGAGGAATTTAGAAATTGGGTACATGGAACTTCACGAAAGTGAGCTTCGAACGAGTGCGACATCTAGTTTCATCTAAACAAAACCTTTAATATTAGAAGGAAAACAAAGTATTTTTTTCAATCGCATGAAAAACAAGACATGAAATTTAATATCGCGTTATTATGGGGTAAAGTCCACAATAACGTAAGCGATAACGTTCAGGCCATACGAGCATAGTGTTTTATGTTTTATCAACTACCTGCGAAGTTGCCTAGATTCGGTATAAAGCCTGAGTGACAAATTGCCGTTGACCTTATTTAGAGTAATCCAGAGCTACTTGGTCAATGTGCGCCTTATATGATATTTATGCTAGCGGTAAAAATATAAGGAGGGAAATTCTCGTTCTATGAATGGTGACATTGTGCAGAAATATCGACGTATTTTTGCACAATGTCACATTTTTGCGGTAGTATTGAACACCCTGATGCATCAAGAATCACTTCACACTGGAGTTCCTTTCGGCTGTGCTACCCGAATCAAGAAGGCAATTAAAATAGCAAATTGACATACAGCTACCCCCTCTCAATAAACCGTGTCGAGGGAACGACTCAATAGTGAGCACGCTGCCTGATGTTAGACAGAGTCAGAGCAGCCATTTTGAATTCAGGATACAGGCCATGGCTAGCAGCTTCGCTGTTCCTGTAAGATTTTTTTCTTAGCACGTTTTTTCGTGTGTGTTTGCTGTGCGCTGTGCGTATCGTGATTAAAAATAACAATGTGATTTCACGTTTCGCAGAATTTGATCCGACGGACGCTGCTGGCAAACGTCAGCACATTTATCTATTGTGACGGCTATGAGAACTGAAATAACAGCTTCGTGTACTTTATACTTTCTACCTTGAGAAGGTAGCTCATTATCACATTTGCACACAGATCTACTATTATTTTAATGCATTGAACAATACCAACTTTTATGATCAAACTCGACTATTAGAAATCATTGCCGATGTTTCGAGCATTGCTTTGAATGATCTTCTTGAATGATGACTGGTGACTGATGAATAAAAACTAGCCTTCAGTGACCCTGAGGCTATACGCGTGCATAGTTCTGCCCCACTGAAATGAAAATCATGGCTGTTGGCTCAATTGTAAGTGAGTACTTCATCTGTCTTTTCAAGCTTATCTGTTATGCTTATTAAGTGTATAGGGTGTATACAGTATTTAGAAATGTCTACCACAAGCTGACGAGGTGAAAGTGCAATAAAAACACATAATGCAAACTTGGCAACGTTTGGAGCATTTCGGATCCTGTTGCTCTCCTTTTGTTCTGCAGTGTATATGCAATTTAATAGATGTTTGTCAAACATAAACAGTTATTAGAAAAACAATATTAAAAAATCCATTAGCGACGTTATTAATCGTGTCATTGTTGTCTGGCCAGTAACTGTGGATTGTAAGTGGTAAGCCCACTTTTCCTAGTACGTTGTATATACAGACACATGCTGGTTTATGCAAGTAATGGCTGGTCTTGCATTACATGCCGTTTAACTACTACATTGAGGAAATCCCCGGGCCTCTTCTAGATATGAGATTATGAATGAACGAGGTCCAGGCTGGAACGTAGCTTTGCAGAATATTTCGAATAAGTGATGACAAATGGTAATAATAATAGTAGTATTAAAATCACTGCGCCTGCTCTCCATGTTACTGTGAATATGTTGCCAAAAAGCAAAAAAAAAATGCTGAGTTAGATAATTGGCATAAATGGAAGGGTGCGTTTTGCTTACGATTCACTTAAATAAGGATATTGGTGATGGCCGAGTAGCAATTGTCACAAGTTAGAATAAAAAAGATATTGTTGTTTATCTTTTTTATGCCATATTTCAGATTTATGTGTCAGGAACATTTATGTTTGGCATAGTGCCTGTCTTAGCTGCCGCATTTCTATACTTTAGTGAAATGAGTGAGTACATTCAAACGAAAAGCAACGTGACCTTCTGGCAGGGCTACCCCATAGCCGTACTCTGGTATATATTCATCGTTCTTGCTGTGCAGGTAAGGGTCAAGATCAGTCAGAAGTTAGTCGAGCTTTTTTTGCTCCTGTCTTTTATAGTGACGAAAATAGTGATGATTAATAACGTTTTGTAGCAAATACGGCTATGTGAAGTTAAAGTTTTTTTTCCTCTATTGAATTACAGATACACGTATTTTCGCTGTACTTCGCGATTCGGTTGATACTGGCCTGGCAGAAGGTTGTCACAGTGAGAAAGGCCAAGTGATGCTAGAGCACAGATTCCTGCTTGGACTGAGATGAAGTGCTTCAAAAAAACTGTAAAATTTATTGGGCTCCAAGTGTAGTAAAGTCACTTTAACGAATAGAAGACACTTTTCTAACGTGTCTATTGATCTTTGCGTGCGTGTGTGTGCGAGTAAAAGAGTATCTGATTAGAATGTCTGAGCCACGAACCGGCTCATGGTTCCGCATGCCTTTGTGACTGAGGTTTCGGAAGAACACAGAATATAACAGAAACTCTAATGATGAAAACTAAACAAGTAAGGAACAAAGATGAAAGAGCACGACTGGTTGTTTTCTTCTGCGCGCATGTATGTTAATTCGGTGGCCTTTTGCCGCTTCAGATAAAAAGAGACGCATGAAAATGACGGTAACAACGGTAACGATGAAATAAATATCTTTTTACTCTGTTTTGACATGTTGGCTAATTATTTTGTTTGAAGGAACCTGTGAATTTTCGATTGTTTCATTCGCTACTTCGGGCTAAAATAAAAAAATTCAGCTGCTGCTACGATGTCAAAGTACTATATTAAAACTGTAATCGATTAAATCGATTACAAATAGTTTTAGTTGCTCTGTTAAAAGCACTCGGTCATGTGGGTTGAGACTGTCCATTACCAAAATATCCTTCGAATACGACGAACAAGTGGATCTCGAAGAATTTTCTTCTCAGCTTTTGAAGTAACGATTACCTGTCATCCGAAGTCTGTTCGAGCATCATTGTAACACAAGCAATCTGGTGCTTGTTATGCCATCATTCGACAGGTTATTTAACAAAGACTATTTATTATCGCAAAGGGGAAACGAGTAGCTATGTAGTACACTGGCTAGGCGTTCCTGCTTGACCATTGGTCTTCCCATCTGTACAAGTATCTATCAGGCCTTTTCAGTTGCACATACTATTTGAGTGCCAATTTTTCTACTTCATATAATTGTTGTATTACTTTTGAAAGCCTGAATATAATGGTTTTAGGTATAGTGTAAAAACGAGTCATATTATAGCATCTTATACTGATTGAATAATTCTAAGAAAATTATGAACTCAAACAAGTGGATAGAACCTGTCTTTTCGAAGTTCTTATGTGCTTGCCTATAAGAAATTTCGAAAGTAATATTGTCTGTTATTTTACTCCGTTCTAAAACATTGTAATGATCGAAGGTTGTCTTGTAAAAATTAGTGAAATTCGAACAAAGAGTGCGGCAACCTGTTTACCATGTTTACTCCATGAAATTGCATTTGGAAAGAACTGGCAGCAAGCAAAGAAAATCACAATTTTTTTTGCCACCTTCATCGCCTTTTGGGATTAGAGCTAAATAACAGCCATTAGACAATACTTTGAGAAAGAAAATTAGCATGCTATGATAATAGCAGCAAACGTATACATAATATAATTAGAAAAATACACCGTTATCGAATGGATGGCGTCTAAGTAGTTTTTCGAATATGCAACAGCATAAAAAATGTAACTACCCTCGGCGGGATTCGAACCCGCAATCCCCGGTTTAGGAGACCGATGCCTTATCCGTTGGGCCACGAGGGCGCAGTGTCGTTTCGTGTATCAGAGCCGCCTTGTATTGTACTGACAGATTCTCGAACGAAGACCATGGCGTATTTTGTTGTAGGGTAGTATCAAATAGTAATAGGGAAATTAATGTGTAATGAATACCTTAAGGATGGAATTAGTTTTCGATTTTTTGTATCATAGGGAAAACCGCAATTTTGCCATATATTTTTTTTTTTTTTTAGCTGTGTTAGTGAATTTCAAAAGGGGCACAAAATCTATCTAGGGAATTGAACTTTGATTCATATGATTTGTATGATCACAAGAAAATTAGAGAGGTCACAAAATTATTGGTAGTCGCTAGATTTTGGCTTACGTACAACGATCTCAACTGAAATCGTAGTTAAACGGGTGGGCTCTGATGGATACAAATGTTTTGCCAACATTTGTATAAATTCCATGGTTTTCTTGTTATTAGTTTATACTCCGAGATTGTCCTATAGAAGAAATTTGCAAGATAAACTTTTT
Source organism: Varroa destructor (assembly GCF_002443255.2). Taxonomy (NCBI): domain Eukaryota; kingdom Metazoa; phylum Arthropoda; class Arachnida; order Mesostigmata; family Varroidae; genus Varroa; species Varroa destructor. The sequence goes on from NW_019211456.1 coordinate 9,652,860, forward strand.
TTGCACATGTCTTATATATACATATATATGTATATATGTGTGTGTATTGTGTGAAATGACACGTTGATCAGGCAAAGAAGTGTGCTTCAGTAAAATGGCCTGTTGCTTCAACATACTCAGTCGATTTTTCTACATAGCCCTGCCGGTGTTGTAGTTCTTAAACAGCCCTAGAACCTGTACCTCGTAAGAGATAGCAACACATTGAGTGTAACTATTTTTCTTGGCATTGGCAATTATGTGTCACGTACCGACAGTATACTGTGGAAATATGATTGCCTAAAGTTAATTTTGCTTATATTTATATATATATATATATATGCAATAGGAAGTCAAACTTAAAAACACCGTTCATGCTACAACTATGTCCTGTGCCATACATGAACCTGGCAAACGATAAATCAAATCGTAAAAATCAACAAGTTCGAAAGGTGTTTAACAATCAAGTGGGGTCACTCAGATTTACGCATTCTTGCTGTTAATAAAGAGTATTTTTAAATATATATAAATAAAGAGTAAAATTAAACACATCCAAGTATATCTAGCCGTTCAGGTTGAATAAAAATGATTTAACACGTTAAATAACAGCTTCTATTAGAGCTCATAGTATGCCTATAAATGACCTTCAAATCGACCCCTAATATATACACCCGTATGAACAAAAAAGAAAACTAATCTTGATTATATATATGTAAGTATGTCCAACGCGAAATTTGCTATCTTTCGATGGTCTGCAAGCTTTACGGAAATCATAATACTAGATAGCCACGTAAGTGCTATGGAAGCCATCAACATTTCTTGATTTCTAACAAGTATATGATGGCAATTAACAAGCATGCAATGTTCCAAGTAAGGAAGAGCAACTCTTAAAGGAAAAAACAAGTAAGCTGTTTCGTCTTGGCTAAATAAATCTGCGGCCTAATTTATCAGACGGGCTGATCCCCAACAGAAAGAACGAACTGTGTCTATGTCCAGTTTCAAGTCTAAGCCAGCACGTGTTCCTAAGTTTAGCAGATGAACCCACTATCACTACGCTGTCACGGGAACCCAGTTTTGGATACACGTAATTACATGTGTTCCAGGGTTATGTGGCCAACCAGGCTGTCATAGCATGTTTCAAGCGCTAATATACATGTTTTCTATGTAGTAATTAGATACATAGGAAAATAAGACATCCCTTAATCTTTAAAACTTCATGCACGATCCCAATCATGTTTGGTTTTTAACTCAGGAATACAGTAAATGCAGCCATTTCTATCGCCTTCTCACGTGTCGAAGCTTCATTCATTCATTCATTCATTCATTACTAGTATTAGCATTTCGATCTATCAAGACTTCGCATTATTTTCATGGTTCTCACTCCATATAAAATGTAATATGTAACCAAAAATGTGAACCTGCCGTTATATCCGATTGTGAGGGACTCATTTGAGTAGCCAGTTTCTCGGGACTTCGGTCAACAAGCCTGAAGCGCGTAGCGTCTCTTAGGCCGCTTATCGACAACGGTTTTCTAAGTAAACTTCAAATAAGCTCTTCGTAACATTCTCGCAAAGGAGAAAGGTGACACCAAACCAGGACTTCATTTCCTGCTTCACGTCGTTGTGCATCAGTGCTGTCTGTTCAACTTTTTGTTTTCTATTATCTACTTCTGTAGCAAATGTCTACATCTTTCTAAATGATTTGCGTGACGCGATCGGTGTCTCCATTCCCGTAGACTATTCCATACAATGATATGTGTACGCTCACTCTTGTAAAGACGAGCATGCCGCCTCGTCAGCGATCGGCGTGCTGTGCAACAGCCGAAGCAGAGTGCTGTCGACCGACGTCTTGTATCTGTTGTCGTGTCACATACAATGCCCCTGTCTTTATTGAAAAAATCAAACGAACCCCGTCAGATTTGTCACTCTGCTCGCGCTACTCCAAGTCGCTTGCGGGCGACGAGACAGCGGAGAAGGTTTGTTCGTTGGCTCTCGTCATTCGGAAAGCGCTATGCCGTCATCTATTGGATACGCAGTCCTCGATGATGTTTCTGCTACTGTCGACCCTGCAGTCGTAGTTGTCCGTCCGGCCCCACGCTACGTCTGATGGTGGCGCTGCACGTGAACAAGGCTCGCGTGCGGTTTTGCGGCCAGCGGCCGCCGGGGCGCCCGGCGCCGATCGGTGGTGGCTGTAGTAGGAGCAACGGTGGCGGCGGCGATGGCAGCTAATCGCTGGTTGCGTGATAGCGGCGCTGCTGTGGCCGCCGCCGCCGCCACCGCCGCCGCCGCCGCTTCCGTCACTGGCGTTGTGTTTGTCGTTGTGATAGTTGAAATTGTAGAGATGGCAATAGAAATAGTTGCAGTCCTTCTGTTAACTGCCTCTATCGCTGTTATAACAGCAATAATAGCAGCCGGTATGGCGACGAATGTTGTTGTTGTCGTCGTCCTCGTCGTCGTTGTCGCTGTGACGATTGTGCGTTATTGCCGCCGCTACCGCCGCTAGCAATGCTGCTGCCACTGCTGCTGTTGTCTGCGTTTACTGCGTTCGAGTCAGTCGAGAGAGATATTGCAGGTTGGCAGACGCGACAATTGAACGCGATCTCGACCGACGCGTCGATTGCCGAATGCGATCGACACATTGTGGCCTGCCGATTCCCTCGAGAAAGTTGTTGAATTGAGCTGAATGAAAGTACGCCGGCTGCAGTTGTTGTTGCCGCTCACATTGCTTTCCAGTGAGTCTGTGGTCCGAGTCTGCACGAGCATCAACGAGCGCGCATCGCCGTACCTGCCTGCCTGCCTGCCTGTCTGTCTGTTCGGTTAGTATGTATTCGCCGCGGCTTTTAAACGAAACAAAATACGCAGGCTTATCTTCATCATAAGGGACTGAAAATATGTGAAGTATTCGATCGGTTTGAAAGCAATCGGAGGCAATAAACGATGCCCGTGAAAGGGGCGATCTATTCTTCACAGGTCGCAAAGCGAAGAAAAGTAAGTAACGAAGCGTTATTCTTCTAGAAGAGTAAATCGAAATTAGGTGCGTTACAATATTTTTGATTGTAATGTATCCAAGTGCTGGTTGAGGCATTGCAGGAGATGGAGAAACAGCGAGAACATGTTGTTAGAAACATGCTTTTGAGCGACTGCTGTAGAAGGTTGCAGATGCAAAGGGTACAAGACTTATTGCCGCTGGTCCCTAGTCATCATAAATGCTTATGTCTTTTTTTTTGTTAGGAAATGCTCAACTTTGCCATGTGACACCTTAGCGCATTATCTACTTTGTCCTTGTTTGCCTGAACACTGTATTCAATCGAATTTTTGAAAATACCCCTGGAAATGCTAAATACGGGGTACCCCAAACAGAGGCTCCAAAAAGGAGAACAAGCAGTAACAGCTATTGTTTCTATCGTGCAAGTAACACACGTATGTGCGAGTAATAAAACACTACCAGCCTTGAATAGCTGTTCGATAACCGTCTGCAGAAAGTCGGAGTTTGTTTACACATGCGTGTTTTATATCAGGTAAGACAGTCATGCAGCATAGGAGAACCAACAAGACGGGTCATATGATAGGTGAGCAGTGCAATCTTTTCATGATGATATTGCTCGGCGTTTGACTAATAGGCAACTCCAAGCTCCAAGCGTCCACGCTTGCCGTTCATTTTCAATTGGCCATCGGCGAACACCGATCACGCCAATAGAGACAATGCACGAACTGTTCAAAAAATGAACGAAGCCGATTTCTGCTGATACATGGCCGTTGAGTACTTGTCAGCCATATTCAAAGCTGGACTCTCATCGCCCTTCAAATGAATTCTACAAGTGGACGCTGCACAGCCGACGTAATCCTGTGACTGCTGTCAGTTTGTTCTAGCCTTCTGGAAAACCTAACCTGTATTTATTTGTATCTATCTGTGTCCCACTCGAAATCCGTCCTTATTTAATTCTCTGTCTCTGTTTAATTCAACAAAATGCCAACATCTGTACGAGAAATGCATGCGTTATCGTTTTACCTTAGTGCTGCGCTAGCGTACCCTTACGTTCGATATGGCCAAACGCTTATTTGAAAAATGAGGGAATCATGCGGTTACCTCTGGGATAACGTCAAGCCGAAAGTCGCTAGAAGATTACTGCGTTACGTTCTCCTCCTAAACTAGACAGATTAAAATTGAAACGTATTTTCGCTGAACGAACGATCGGCTTGGCCGCTCCCTCCCATGATGGAAGCTAACATGATAGATGCAACAATGTAGCTTTTGCCTGTTAGGAGTGTTTTCACAGGTAGTAAACAGCAAACCTTATCTGTCTGTTCTATTTAAATGTTTTGTGGGCTCATTAGCTTGAACACATTGCGAATTATAAGACTCGAACTCGCGGTCTTCGGCTGGTTTGCAGCCGCAGACTCAAGGGCCCGAATCACCCCCAGGGCTCTTTCAGTTTTCAGAGCTTAACGAGAACTTTTGGCACTTTCCCTCTAGTCTATTTGTCGTAGTTACTTCTGACTTGTTTACTTACATCGGTGGTTTTTGACAATGATGCTTTGTGAATTCGGGGCTTAACTAAAGAATAACTGCTCTCTGCGCATTTTCCGTTATATTTCAACCGCCGCCCGCTAATCAGTCCATGGAATTGGTGTTTTTGTTGCCTTCTATTGGAAACTCTTTGCCGGTCTAGCCAAGTTAAGGTAATTCCATTGGATGTCTATTCTTCTCTGTAGATCTGGCCGGGAGGCGCAGTGGCAAACCTGATTATCTACGAGGACCACGGTTCCTGCGCATGTCGCTATTTTGGATCCCATTGCGATTCCAAAGGCTTTTGACTATATTGTGATTTTTGACGCCTGTTATGGTTCCAATGCCCTGTTTCGTACCTCGATGGCAGGCGTCTGGCGTGCTCTGCACCGAGGCTGAAACTCTCTGCCGAGGTTGTTAATAAGCGAAAAATATAACGACTAGATGTTTTGTGTTCCTCGTTAATGACTGTTACCAATTTCGTGAGCTACAGACCAGCTCTTGTTTACACTGTTAAAAAATGATCTTGTACCAATGTATAAGCAAGCCGGCATGATCCTATACGACAATGAAGGAGTCCTTGCCCTGATGAAAATTAAGATTCATGGCAAGCTGTCATAAATGACGACTGAGGTTGCACCGTCAGCATTCGTTTGCGTTTTCTATCGACCAGGTATTTAAAAGGCGAGGCATATTGCCGAAAATCAGGCAAGAACTCGTGTTTATTGCATGACCAACTACAATTAACATTTAAGGCTCAGCTTCGATAAGAAGGGCATTTTAGGGTCGAATGAACACGTTTTTCTGCAGCAAACTGCCTGTTGGCGTTAGCCTTTTAACGCTTGAGTTGGGTTTAGACAAACAGTATGATGAAAACAGGTTCTGTTTATTTACAAGCTGTGATTTTTCACAGCTATTATGATTTGTGAAGTTACGTTTATGCGTAATGTGTCATCTCCTATCTCTTTTCCATAAGGACTGATTTTTTTAAAGCTTTCCAGTCCTATCGAAATTAGTGTTGCTTCTACAGGACTGAAGCGAAGCTATCATTAGTTACATCTGTATTGCTAAATAACGCCAAAACAAACAGGCTTCCATCGCTCTCTAATAGCAACGATTGTACTTTAGACGAGCCCAGCCAAAACAAGCATTTTTATTTAAATTGCCGGGGGAACTGCTGTATTATGGAGGTAATAGTAACAAAAGGCGGGCAGGCGGTCGGTCGGCACGCATACGATGCGCATTGCTACTACTACCGCTAAGGTTACAAAAGTGGTAAGGCATTACGACGATAGTGTTAGTGATGACGATGATGACGACCGCGGCGGCAGCAGTGTCAGCCATGCAGGCAGGCAGGCAAACGGCAAGCTGATGATGCAGACAGGCCGGGCTAATATTTTTCCATTTTAGTTCACCTTTGTCACTACAGACCCAGTTTCCCCTTAACTTCTCTCCAATGTCCTAGTGAACCCGCAGGCGGCTTTTACCCCTTGCTGCTCACTGGCCATAATAGCCGACACATGGCTGTTATTGTTCCTAGTATTGCCACTCGCGCTGGGCCTTCCGGCGTGTTCGTGTCTGCGTGCTTGCCAGTCATCCACCCAACTTGCTTGCTAGGCAGCGCTTCTTTGCTGCTGCGGCGGCTTTGTCACTCTCAGCTCGAAGCTGTATCTGTCTGCATTGCGTTGATGGTTGCCGTATAGGTTAGAGGACTTGCCTCGAGCCTTCGCCACGCCCCGCCCCGCGTTAGACCGGTTCCAGCTTTGATGGTTTGGCACACTCTGGCGGTCGGCTAGCAGGTCGCCAGTAAAGCAGCAGCTAGCGAGGCCTGGCCCGGTTTGCCAGTCTGATGGTGCTGCTACTACTGTTGCCGCCGCCGCCGCCACCGCCGCCGCCGCCACTATTATCACAGTTACCAGCGCCAACAGCGCCGCAGCTCGGACTGCGGTCGCCCGTGGCTGTCTGTCTGCCTGTTCGTTGTTTTCTGCCGCTGCCATCACCATATGCACTACCGTTCTCTGTTTGCCCTCTGAGCTGGCAAGCGTCTTCCCCCATGGACGAGCGACCGGCAGCAAGCGTCTCCCCATTCTCCCATTTCCATGTCTCTAGGCCTGCCTCAGTCAGGGGTCTTTCTCGTGCTGCACGCACTTCTCTCTTTCCTGCTGGGTGAGGCAGAGGCTTAGAGAGCAGAACGCTGGAGATGTCAAGGGGATGGAGTGTAAGGGGTAGTAAGTGGGATGGAGGTGGGGGACAGCATTGGTGTGTGGGGCGGAGGCAATGGGGGAAGGGAACGTTTCTGCCAAGCAGTGAACCAGCCTGGCTGTCAGCAAGCAAGCAGGCAAGCTGGCAGCGAGGCCAGCCATCCCTCTTCTTCGACGACTGCCTCCCTGGTCGTTGCCTAGTTGCTACAGGATGCCGGCGGTCGCGGTCCTGAGCGCTGTACTCGCTATCACCGTCGCTCATTCTGCTGTTACTGCCGTTGCGCTGTTCGATGGGCTGCTCACTTCGCATTGGCGTGCAACGGTGGTAGAGAGCGCGGCTCCTGTCCAGCCATTCAGCTCTGCCTATAGAGACCGCAGCCACAGGCGAAGGCAAAACAGCTGAAGTTGAGACTATTGGCTGGTTTCTGTTTGGTTGTGAGCTCGGTCGTACGCTGGTCCGTAGGTGCACTTTATGCTATAGCTCTAATATCATATAGTCTATTTATTCCGCTGCTACCACCTTCTTAATATTAAAGATGTTTGTTTTGTGACTACGTTTCTTTTTACGAATAGGACATTCAACACTGAGGGTTTTTCATTTTGTAAATCATTATACTTCTTATAATACTGCTACGGGCATACAGCTAGCAATAGGTGACAGAAACATGCCTGTAAATGTAGCTCCGAAATACCCAACTGATGTGATATAATTGTATTGTTCAATCCTGTGTGTGCAAACATGTACACATACTTAACGTAACGATTCGGTAACTTTGGGCCTCAAATCACTTTCATTTCCATGGGTGGTATTACACTTAGCATTATGAGTTGTTCGTTATTTTCATCAAGTTTCCCGCTAAAAAGCTTCCCGTCGATCGAACACCTTCTTGTTTCCGTTTATTCCTCCCGAGAGTGACGTAAAACTGCTATTGTCTTTTTCATTTATGAGCATTGTGTGGTATTTGGATCATTTTTTGCTTGTAAAAGAAGAAGGCTCGAGAACGTTCGAAGCAGTCGCTATTGTTGTTGACAGCCTTCGTTCATCGGTCCGTCGGCAATCTCTCTATTTTGTCGATCGGCCGTTGTCGTCCTCGCCAACGTCAGTGGCAGCAGTGGCGTCTGCCAGCAACTAATCTGTTAGGACGCTCGCACGCTGCACTTCGTTCCACATGCCCACCAGCACCGCCACCATCGTCACTGCTGCGGCTGTCTCGACCACAACAGTGGCCCTTTTTCGAGTGAGTCTTACATTGCTATCTCGTTCGTCTCCTCTGCGCCCTGCTGGGCCGCCTTGCTTGTCCATTGTGTTCAAAGTTCCCTTTTGCCTGCCACTTCGTCACTCCAGCTCTCTATTCGCCCTTAATACAATCTTTTTCTCAGCAGACCCCGTCCGTTCTGTCTTCCCGTACTCTTCCCTCCACATCGCCCATTCGGTTGCATGTCGTTGTCTCTGCTTTCGGCTGCCCTCGTCGATTGTCCCTTCCTTCTATCTGAAGAGAGCCCGGTGGACGCCAGCCGAATGCAGGCGAGTCTGCGAGCGATTCCGTGAGCCCTGGGTGGGTATTCGCTGTCGTTCCTGTTTTGACTCTGGGAGTCTTTCACCGTTTGTTTGCCGCTACTTCGTTGGTGCCCAACTCGTCGCCGTTGGCCGACGGGTTCACTCACAGCCGTCGGTCCCTGGCGCTAGTAATGCTGCCACAGCCACAAGGGTCCATTTCGTCGTAATTGTCGTCGTCCTGTCCTCTTGTCGACAGACCCGCATGCAGCCAGACCGGAGGCTGCTGTCGCTAGCGGCTAGGATAGTCGAGTTCGCGCTGTTTCTGCCTCTTCTCTTACTGCTTGAGCCCCTGCAACGCGGCTGAGCTCGAAGCTCGGCGCTGGACCAGGACATCCCGCCAGCGGCCGCTTGTCTAGTGCGGAAAGCACTAAGTTCCCTCCCTTCCTCAACGACTGCTGCACCAGCGCCAAGAGCAGCATCGACCGAGAAGCTCGACGAGAGCAATGGTCACCGGCGAACCAACCGCTGGTCGCCAAGCAAATCGTACCCCCACACCCATGCCCTCTGTCGTCTGTCCAGTTTTCCCCACCCATCCGGCCAGCAGCTCGCTCGACCATCGGGCTATCACCAGTGATACCATCTCGTCATAGGACGGTTGCTACTAGCCGCTGTTGCCGCCATTGCTTCCACTGCTGCTGCAGGAGTAGCAGCAGCTATGGGGGCTGCTGCCCATACGATTCGGCTCAATCGAGTCGACCCAGCTATCGTAACCCTCCGACGTCAGCGCGTGTCTGCTAGAAACGAGCGACGAATGGTAGGCAGGAGTGGGGTGAGCAACGATCAGTAACATCAGTAGCAGCGAGAAGCAATGAGCAGAAAACCCCCTAGGAATCGCGGGTGGTGATGGTGGATATTCGGCCGTTTGCTGCTACCACGAGGCAAAAGCACTCCGATCATTCGTCTGCAGCAGCACCGATCTGATGGTGATGCACCGATGCCGTCCATCGACGTATACCGGCTTCTCTTATTTCGTCCCGTTACTGGCATTTCAGTTCTTTGCTGTTGCCGTCTTTGGCGTCATTGCAACTGTCCTCAGACTCATTTCGGTCGCTCGGCGATATCCGGTCTGGGTAGCAGCAATGCTATACCCGGCGATTCTGACGATCTTGGAAAGCGGTGAGAAACGGTCGTACGAACGATAAGAAAAATGGAATCCGTCGTCAGCTCTTTTTTAGAATCGATGTATCGCTTCGTGCGTCTGTATGTCGCAGACGGACGGATGTAGACCCGGGCGGACAGATAGGAAAGGATAACGCCCTACGGCACCACTAAGGCCTGAATGAGCCGACACGGGATTGTTTGCCAATATCAGTTAGGTTCAAGCGATGGCGAATAAGCACAATGGTAGCTATATTATCACGTAACGGTGTAAACGATGATGACTCAATGAGAAGCAAAACAAATGTACTGTTTCTTTGCAAACGGATGCAAGGTACGCTCTCTAAAATTTAACATACGCGTGTCAAATTTAAATGGAAAGGCAACAAATAATGAAGAAGACGTGATGAAGAAACAAATCTTAACCGAGGACCGGGACTTTACATTTGTACTGCGGCGGAGCAATGCATGCAAGCGGTGAAACGTAACTTGTTGAGACCTTTTCGAGTGATCACCATCCTTGATCATTACCTAATTTAATTCACTTATGTTTAAAGGAGAACATTTTCCCATGAGCGCTCTAACAAATAACAGCCCAAAATTGTCATGGTGTTCTTTTTATACAGCGCTAGGTAAAGTCGACTCTTTCTATCTTGATGGGTTGCCTCAGCAGACACAAAACAATCAATTGATTGAGACGATATGCTCTTGTTCAATTGATACTAGAATATCGATAAAAACGCTGCAGGACGTTATTAACAAGCGTACAAATAGTCAGGCAGCGACTTGAAAAAAAACATACTTTCCACCTATTTTAAAAGGCACAGCGCTTTTAACGTAGAGCAGTCAAGGGGTTCGATGTGTAACTCAGCCCCTTATCGAGTACTGTGTGCATTTTCGTAGATCGTTTATTCTTTATGATTAGCTTTGAAACAGTTATCCCGTTTCGATCACTATTACTGTTTAAACAGGTACGTACACGCCTTTTGCGAGAACACAAGCCACCTTTATAAGTTCCTTCCACGATACAGAATTGGCTGTGCAGCGGTTAGCATGGAAGACATTGAAATTCTTTTTCTGCTACCCCCGGCAGCAGCACTAACCTGACGATTAAGTAGAGCTATGGTCGCAACGGCGGCATTAATAGGCTTGCTGGAGGTGATAGTGATAGCGATGGCTGTAGTAACAGGAGCGGCAGAAGCGGCGGCGGCGGCGGCGGCGGCGGCGGCGGCGATGATGGTTGCGTCTCGACTAAATGTTTGTTAGCCTCCCTTTCCTTAAGCCCTCTCCGCTTCCTTCGTGTTCTTTGCTACACTGCACATTTCCATATGACAGCCACGTGTGCGCCATGCCGCCGAACAATAATAATAACATTTGCGGCGAACTTTTAAGCGCGAAGAGCTCGTCCCTTTCGAACTTTCTCCTGCTGCTCCCGCCATAATCCACTGTGACTATTTCTGTTGCTTACTTGAATTTGCTCATTGTGAGCTATCCAAAGCCTTGTCCAAAGAAGAGTGCGCGCCTCCTTAGATACTGTCCTACAATACTAATCAGAATCATATAATTATTAGGTAACCATTTAGATACGACTACTTTGTTCTCTACGTTTTAAGAAGTTGTGAAAAAATATATCACACTATAAGGTCGAAGAGGAAATATTTAACGCGTTTTAAGTACAAGTATCAACGAACGCGAGCGCCCAAAACGAGAGAAATTAGCTTCTATATGTGTGCCGTTTCCTGCTCCTATTGCTTGGCCCGTTTAGGTCGCAACGACAATAACGTAAGGCGGCTTACGGCCGACACTCGTGGCAAAGGAAACTGTAGAGGCAAGTCTGGATAAAAGCACACGCGATTCAGGCTTACGCTTTGTCCGGAGCCGCACAAGCAGCCTCAAGCAAACAAGCAATCTTTAGGCTGCTTGCAGGCATCCATTGGCCTACGTCTGTGGCCTGGACGGCTAGCGTAACAGTCTGTGTCTTACTGCTGTTACTGTTGCCGCTATCGTCGTTGTCCTTGTGGCCGGCGTATTATAGTCACCGTTCACTGCTGCTGGATAGGTATGCTAGCAAGCTGGCGGACAAACGACAGGACACAGCGGACGGGAAACAGTTCGGGGGAGTAGGACGACGTCAAGGATCGCGACGGTGAGGGCTTGGCGGAGGGACAAGCGACGGGTGTACAGGGAATCGGGGAGTGTGGGGGAGCGAACAGGACAGCAAGGGAAAAGGCACTTTATTTCTCTCCGCACCGGGCGTCGGAGAGACTGAGGCGGCGGCTGCGCGTGCGCACAACGCTGAGACGCTGCAGGAGAAGACCGAGCTGCTGAGCAGCCGTCGAGGCTGTTGCATAGTAGCGGCAACGATAGCAGCAAGAAAGCAGGCAGGCATCGATCGCGCCGGCCCCCCGGCGCCCGTCGTGGTGTCGGACGCTGTAGGGATTGGACGCCTGCTCGTCTGTCCGTTACGCATGCCACGAAAGGCAAGAAGCATGGTGGCGCTATGTGACTGAGTAGCGAGCAGCGGCGGACAAGTCGTCAACATCCCAAAGGCAAGACCAAACAGGCATGTACACGGGTATGACGACGCTGGCGTCGTTGCTGCCCCGACCATCGCGAGCAGCTTCGTGTATATAGTCGTACTTCGTGTAGATTTCACTCGATCCTACTCTTGAGTAGGGTAGTATAGAACGAAGCAGTTTTAGCTCTGCGGCGCTAACACCAACTCCGATATTGGCAACCTCACCTCTCCTGTAACGTCCGCTGTTTTCCGTCGTGGGGTTCCGTCGCATGTCGTCTAGGCTCTTGCATATTTGTAAGTCTGTATATGACTGTTTATATAGACAGATAAGTGCCTTACGTTTTAATTATTCAGAAATAGCGAGTTTACCTTCGGTAGAAGAGACAACGTTACGCAAGCGCCGTTGAAGTACTAAGATAATGATAATACCCGTATATCCTTCGAATTAAATTGATATCTGCAAAGCTAGAGGCACGATATAATCATATACGTGTTAGGTAGTCGTGTTGGAGCAGGCAGCAAATATTGAATGTCTGTCTGCCTCCATCTATCAATGTTGAATCGTTATTATTGTTAGTTTATGATAGACCAACTGCACCCCTTCGTGATTTAGCACTATACGTTGCCCCGAGTCCAGTAATGCCGCGTCGTTTTAATGCTCCTCATCTTCCGTGACACCTGAGGCATTGTAAGCACTTGGTACTCAAACTCGCTATCGTCTCTTAGAACAACGACCATGGATGTCGATGTTGTCGTTGCCGTATTTTTTCTCTGTTCGGTGACGTCGAAGTGAGAAGCAGCGTTGCGCTGCTAGTAGCGTCGCTCTCAGTCGTATTACTACCACTCCTGTACCCCTGTTTTTCTTGTACAGTCGCTAAGCATCTTCTTTATCGTTGCTGTTGGACGGATGCCCTGGATCGACAATGATGACGTCGACCACGACGATAATCGCTGTGGACAGAGCGGCTACTGCGACGAACGCCACCAGAGAGAGACAACGGACGCGTCGCTCGGCGTTTGCATCGTCGGTCTACGCACGGACATCCGCACTCCCTTTTGTCAGTCTATCTGCTATCGCTTGATGGCGTAACTGCCTTTGCTGCTGCAGCTGCCATCGACGCCGTCGCATTAGCACCAGCATCAGCACTGGTTATATCAGGAGCCACAAACGGAGTACAGCGACGAGTCTGGCCGGCCGGCAAACTCGCTGGCGTTGCTTTCGTCGTCGGTTTCCTAGCAGTGCCTCTGTCTATCCGACAAAGACAGAAACCACTAAAGTTACAGCGGCTGCGGCAGTAGCACCAGCACGGCGCGATGCCGTGCGCGTTGACGCCGATCTCTGCAACGTTTATTGCCACCCAGCGACAGCTACAACGACGAGGACCCTATACTAATCATGGCGTGCGAGGCCGGTGGCAATTCGATCATGGAGCCGCGTTTAGCGGCGTCCATAGGTTTTGTTGGGTCGGGTCAACGCGGCTTAAGGTCGATACTTTGAACTGCATAACTGTTGTATGTCGTCTGTTGGTGTAGTCATGAGCATCTGGCACCATAGCCACCGCGATGGTCGCTGCCTATGCGATCAACGTGCTCATGGCGGAGTATATGGTGCTTGTCATCGCTATATATATATAATTTCGGAACAGAATAACTATCAGCAGTAGAGGTTGAGCGCGCGCGAGAAAACAACGGGGAGTACCACCGTGACACTGATCCGTCTCTGACCGACGCAACCAAAAGCAGCAGCAGGAGGCAACGGCGATATTGCGTAGTAAGCAGCGCGTATTGGGCAAATAGACAACAATAAACGGTTCGACCCGTTAGTCAAGGTTCGATACGAGGTATGTGAGGCCCGCTTATCTCGTCGTATTGCTTAGTTAGTTGCATCGTTTAGACCACTGCTGATGGTCGCCTTCCTGCCGCTGCAAAGGCTGTATTTTCCTCGGCCTACGGCCTCTTTTTGGGGTTCGTTTTACCTCTCGCTTCTCATCGTAACTCGGCTGCTAGGCTTTTTTTTTTATTGAATTTGAATGTTTTCTTCCTTGTTGGCGAGCGATTATTAAAGACTAAACGATTCATCAGCGGCTCATTAGGAGTAACAGCTGAGGGCATAATGCACAGCATGATAGGCTTTTCAAGGAGCTCTTCGTCGGTCACGCTTCGTATGAGTTTAGACCGTTGAGTACATTTTCTAAATGCCAGTGTACCCTCCTGCGTCGTATATCAACGCTTCGAATACAGTTAGGGATTTGGAATTGCACACGTTGTGGACCTGTTTAAACCTGTAGGTAATACGTCAAGGCAATACTTTGCTGTCGTCTTAAGGGCAAATGTAAGGAGTAGCTCCCTTGCTTAGCTGTTTGGCCTTAGCAATTACATGTTACTTCAGCGACATGCTGTACACACTAGCTTATACTGTTGTTTTTTTCCCTCAAATCCAAAATCCATTAACCTTATCAACATTTGTGATAGAATTACTACGAGACCAACGACCGTTCTGGGGCGACATCAACTTCGCAGGTGTAACCGGTTATGTCAAATTTACGTGAGTCTTAACTTTGTTATATTTTGCTGAATTGCTACGTTGAGCTTAGACAGGATTGCCCTAAAGATCTGTAAATAATAATAGTGATCTAAAGTAACATACGCGTTCTAGCAAGTCTTAAACACGTTGACGCGCAGAATGCAGTTGCCCTTATCACAGCTGGTCCGGCATAGAAACTCACGTAATCGCCATTGATTTAGATGCAGGAATTAACTTCGTTCTGAAGAAAAGTTGATTAATCAGGTTATTTCTTAGCCACACAATACACTTCTATCGTACTCGTATTCTGCATTTTCTCTGTGTATTCTCTATCGGAGGTGGTCTAGTTGGCTGCTGGTTAATTGGTGATTGGTCCCAGTGTCCTATCGTGTTGCCTATATTTTTATTTTCCTCAGTTCCGTCGGTCGACCGGCTTGAACAATACCGATTCTAGATGAAGTGTGCATTGATTATGTAGCAGTTGACGCTGGAAGGGTTGGCAATGAGAGCCGTAAGATCCTAATGTAGTTGCAGTAGTCAAAAGTGTTGGTGCATCCGTCGTGCCACCGCACGGGTGAGGTTTCGGCTTGGCATTTGTGCTCTGCCAGGCAAACGAAGTGGAGCCTAACAGGCAGCGGCGGCAGCAGCAATATTGGTCGATTGGCAGCGAATGTTGGTGGGGTAGCTTTGTCGGTCCTTCGTGTAGCCTCCAAAAAAGAGGAGGCTGCTTCTTGTGTTGGGGTAGCTGCGACGCGACTTGTGCTGCCTCGTTCGTCCGTCTATCGGCTTGAGCTTACGCTGCTGATTCAGTTGGTGTTGTTGTTACTGCTGTCGCTGGCCAATGTCGGTCTGTCGGTCTCTCGGCCTGCAAGTCGGCCCCGGGCGTCCGTTGCCTCTGCTGCCATCATCGTCGTCGTCCGCCCCACGCCCATCTAGTAATACCAAGCAGCAGCAGGCAAAGAGAAAGCAGAGAGTCTCCCAAAGACGAGGACGACGACGCGCGGGGGTCGTCGTCGGCAAGAAGGGAGAAAAGAGGAGGCGCTCTTTGGCAGAGGGCGGGGGGGGGGACCAAACCATAAGGGTTGTGTGGCTGGGGTGAGCACGGGGGAATGACGGTGGTGACGACGCTGGCAGTGGTGGTAGTGACGATGGTGTTGGTGCTGGGGTCCCGGCAACAGCAACAGCAAGCGGCAGACGGCAGCAGGGTGCTGGTAGAAGGGGAGTCAGTCATGAAGACCCCAGCTCTATCGTACGGGAAGGGATGGGGGGCATGGTGGCTGGTAGAAGCAGCCGTGGGTTGGGGACGACGAGGTCCGGTAGGGAACAAGTTGGGCGAAACGGCAGGCCGAGTGGGGGGTGATGGTGGGGAGCAGAGGGCAACCGAGGGGCCCTGACTTGTCGGATAAGACGTCCAGGCGCAGGCAGACAAGCAAGCAGAGCGGCTGTACAGTCGGTCTCAGCTTCCGACGGCCATAGAAACTCACAACCACTAGCGTAAAGCGTAGGGGTGAGGCAAGCAAGTAAACGAGCGAACGAGCCAGCGAACGATAGCGGAGCCGAGTGCAGAGTACAGCAGCTGAGAGCAGCATAGCGGAGGCGGCAGCAGCAACCTAACGGAACGCAGAGTCGACCGACCGACCGACCGACCGGACGAGGCAAGCGCAGACGAGTCGACCGAGCTGCACAGCAGAAAGGCGGTAGTAGCCCCTCGGCGCGGACTCGCGCTCCGCCGGCGCCTCCACCGCCGCCGCCACGGCCGCCGCCGCTGCTGCCGCGCCACCCGCAGCGCCGCCACTCACTGCCACTGGAAGCAGCAGCGAGCGAGCGAGCAGCGAACTGCTGCAGCCGAAGAGCAGCCCCGAACAGCAGCGGCCGAACAGCTGAACGCAGCAGCAACCGACAGCGCCGCACAACGCAGCGAGTCGCCGCGTCGGCCCCATCGAGAGAGACGAGCGTCGACGGACGACGACGACCAGCCGCTGGCTGCTTGCTGGCAGCAGAGTTGAGCAAACCGCTGGGTCGCTTGCTTGCTTAGCAAGCAGTCGGCCAGAGAGCCGGTCGCTCTCGACAGCTCATAATAGCGGCTGGCTGCAGCGAACGACGATGAGCCAGTCGCCACCAGCCTCGTTGCATGTCGTCGTCTCTCTGTCTGTCTGTATACTCTAACCGCAATACGCTGCTCGGCGACGGCAACGGTGGTGGCGGCGGCGGCGGCGGCGGCATCTCGGCTGACTGCGCTGGCGACTCTGACAGCCCCGGCACGACGATGAGTTCGACGAGCGAGCGACGAACGAATTGACGCTGCTACAGCAACAAAAGTGGCGGCTCGCTGCTGCTACTACTACTGCTACCGCTGGAAAAGTACCTACGACGTTGCGTGCTGTAGAAACTCACGCGCGCGTCTACAGTCACTGCCGTCCAAAGTCGTCGTGTCCATATTGCACGCCCCAAAGCACAGCCACTGGTGCTCTCGAGCGGCGTTCTCGTTTGGCGCAGGCGCCGGTCGTTTAACCGCTCGGTCTATACAATAATCCAACGGAACGCCAGAACGAGACTCATCGCAATCGACGACACTCGGCGAACTAGATTTACCACTCTGCTGTGCTGTGCTTATCCAGTATACGTATCGTGTTGGAGCGCATTGTGAGTGTAGGTGTGAGCGTTGGGCGTCTGTGCGTCAACACCGAGATCGCCAAACGCGTTCGTCGTCAGACGTTCTTAGTAGTTAGTAGCGACCGTTGTATCATTGGCGCAAACTAGCTAACGACTAGCCGCCGAGCGAATCGCCATAGGAAACGCCGTCAGCGCAGTGTAATTAGCCGGAGTCAGCTGCAGTAGCAGCTGCGTTAGAACGTTAACAGCGACAATGTAAGCATATCGTTATCGTGGCCGTTTGAAACACTACTAGCCAGTCCCGGCAAGGCAAGACCACTAGGTAACAAGCATTGCTAACGGTGTAGCCGATTTATTTCTAAATTCTCTATTCTTTACAACTGATAGACATGGGACACAATGGTGAAATCGGTAAGCAGCTTGGAGCATGCATTTATACTAGTATTAGACCTCGAGCCCGTTTGAGCGCATGTTCTTATCATCTCCTTAGTATAAGTGCTGTTATCAGTAACTGACGTGATCGTTGTTATTATTATTGTTGTTGTTTGTGTTAGTATAGCGAGAGAGGCAAAGATACAGAGAGAGCCACCGTTTCGTCTTGGCACCGTCTGTGACTACGAGCCGCAAATTGAAGAACTATCGACTGAGGTGGCAGCAGCAGCAGCAGCAGCAGCAGCAGAGGAGCGTAAATCAACATCCTCTCAAGAACGGAATCGAAAAAGCTAAAAAAAAAACAAAAAGAACCACGAAAGTGCTACTGTTGTAGACATCTCTGAGTGCGTAGGTGGCCGAAAACGGTTTTCCCTAGAAATACGAGCCGGCAAAATCGATCAACGAAACGCAATGTATCATGTTGGGTTCGACGTGCAAGCCCACTAGCAACGAAATAGCCGTTGCTCGGTACATTATGTACTGAATACATAGTCAGCAGTAACTACAATAGCAATCGCATTGCTCCAATTTGATTTCCTCCGTCCACCGATACCCCATTGGTCCCGGTGGACGACGTCGACGCCGCACAGACATAGAAGATCCATAGAGAGCAGTTGGGTCGAATTACCACTTCTGCGGCGTCTCTGTCTGTCCAGCGCGCTGCTGAGTTAGTCGATGTCGACTTAAAAGAACGGATGTTTCATCACGCGTCGATAGTACATATCGTTTAGCCAGAAACACCACTGGCTTCTGTCCTCCCGCGGCGTCTGTTTACGTGTCACCGTAGCTTAGTTTTTGTTCCAAGCAGCGTAGCTAGGCATACTTCTCCGTATATATAATAACAATAATACATAGCTTGATTACAACGACAACTTCGGATCGTCGCAGATGCTTCGCAGTCTACTGACGACAGAATCGATGGAGACGGAGGTGGTCGACGCCGACGTCGGCTGCAACGAAGAGGTGGATCAGGCGTCATCCGGTGCGAACGACGACAATGCAGCGTCAGCGGCGACGATCAACGTAAGCGGCGGCAGCAGCGGCCACAGCAGTGGCGGAGAGATGGCCGACTCAGAGATGAAGGAGGAGATCGTCGAGGAGGAGGTAGTTTCGCCAGAAGGGGAGGTCGACCTAGCGAACGCGGCAGATGCCGCTGACGGTGATGCTGACGGCGAAGGGGAGGCGGCTGATGCCGACGCCGCTAGCGAGCCCGAGGCGGCGCCCGCGTCAGCGACAGCCGGAGCCAGCGGTGCTGGTGGTACCCCAACCGGCGGAAACGGTGGGGGTGGTGCAAGGAAGGACAAATCGAAAGGAATTGGACCCGTGTACCACACACCCGGCTCGAATATGAAACTCATTAAGCTGGTTCGCAAAGAACCCTGTCTGTGGGACCCCCGACACGTGCAATACAGGTGAGTTAATCGAATCCTGTCTAACATTTTATTAATTTCGATTCATTTTCTAGTTCGAACCAGTAGAAAACTACCTATATAAGTAAAACGGGTATTTATTCATGAATTGACATGAGAAGAATCGAGCCTAGAGTTTATCGAGCGCCACCAAGAAAAAATCGTTGAGAAGTTGTCATGTTATTATTTGTGTTAATTTTAATATTTTTTCTTCTCTTGGCTTTATCACGCTGATCCTTCTGATTACTCTACCTTACATTCTTTTCGATCGACTTGCAACAATTTTATTATTATAAAATGAGGAAAAAAGTTTTAAAATCCGTCTTACGATCGGCATATCACTACGATTCCTTTAACATGTCCTTAATTACGGTCGCGCTCTGTGACCGATTTTAAACGAAACTCTGCTCCGTTCTGTCCGGCAGTCATGATCCTCTTCTTGCAACTATTTACAATTTAATTATATTTTTTTTATTCGTAAGTTCTGAATGTTGCTGTCCAATGGATCCAATTCGATCGCAGACACCCAGTATTACTTGTCTAACTGCGCGTACTTCTGAAGCTTAAATGGCTCGATGTTCGAGGTAGCGGTTCCTGCATGAACACTCACGGAGTCGATAATACTATTTATGTCTCTTGAACGATGCTTTAATTAGCTGTCTTCCATCAATCCTGGTCTTCATATTTGATAGGTTTTAGGATTCAGTATTCAGCCAGCATTTGCTGTTATCGTTTTTGCAATGGCCAATTACTCTCCGCTTTTAAATCGTGCAATAAAATTGCTATCGCCCATACATAGACATACACATACACACGTACGAATACGGCCGATACGCCGCCGCATTTATAATTTTTATTTTTACACAACTTGTTTCTAAGGAAAAGAAGCACGAGAGTAAAGATAAGATAAGCGAAGACAAAGGGCAGCAAGAGTTGGGTAATTGAAGAGCAACGCAAGATGTTGTTGCGCTGCGTCCATTTGGTTACTTTCCGCGTCGCTAACACAACCAATCTAGAATAACTTCAATCCTAGTGAGTTTTATCCTATTGGATTGTCACGGTTGTATATACGCGTGAGGCTACTACGAGAGCGGTTAGGACTAAAATGCTTTTTCTTTGATAACACAGAGCAGTATGTAATAGTGGGTTTTCCGCCTCGGGCTGTTTCGTGCTGCTAGCTATGGCGAGCGTTCGAGTCGATGTGATCACTAGGATCATGAGTACTACAAGCTTTAAGTTTTCGTCGGTTCCTCGTTTCGTTCGTTACTTACCAAAGCAAAACCAACGATAATCTTTCCCTTTTCTCTATTTACTTTGCACTACTTTGTCAAGGCACATGCTGCAATAGTTCGTCGTCATAGCCTGCCGCAGCTGCTATTACCGCAGTTGCTATTGCCGCCGCCGCCGCCGCCTGCACATCGCTGACGCTACCGTTATCGTCATCGTTGTCAACGGAAAAAGTAGTAATGCCAGTAGCATTTCATCCCACCCGTAGACCCATCAGCAGGCGCAGGCCGTTGCAGCAGCACGTCACTGGAACACTAGCGACGTACTGCTGCCGTCGGCTGATGACGGCGTTCATTGCGGCGTTTGATAGATCACCAGCCGTTGTATGACTGTATCATTATTGCCATTACTATCGACTACGCCAGCACCACTGGCAGCGACGGCATTCAAAGCGATAGCCAATAGCCGAGCCACCAGCAACAGGAACGCGTCTGTTTACGCGTCTGGCCGTCGGGGCGCCTGCCAGCCAGGCGCTCGGTTTCTCGCTAGCTCGGTGCTGCGCGAGACCTGCCAGTGATGGCGAAGCCAATCGCGAAACTCCGTTGATCACCGCCACCGATGTGATGACGATCACAGCAAACCATAGTGGAGTAGACAAGTACTCGAGCAGTTGACCGATCAGACGGCAAGTCGTCATTACTGCTCGCTAGTTGCTGGGTATCGCCCGCTTGTAGCAGCCTGAGGAAACAAGCTGGCGAGGAGCCGCAGAGTAAAGCGTCAAGAACGCTTGCTCAAGAGCGGCAGGTCCGGCGCGTCGCCGGCCCGCGACTTAGAGATTGACTCCCTCTGGACGTGAGAGGAAGCTACATAGTAATAGCAATATTTATTTTGGTAGAAGTAGTAGCAGCAGCAGTAACTATGGTACGGACGTGCGTAGCTAGCGTCGAACGACCGCCATCAGGGGAAGTACTGGATCTTGACAACCAGCAACGATACAACCGTATGTGCCGCTTGGCTCGTGAAAATGACCCGTCAGCTTACAATTGAGCAGTTTTAGTGTGGCCTATAGCTTCGTGCAGGATAAATGTACCGCCCGCTAGTACGGGTGTGGAGGCTACAAAGAACTAGGGACAGGCAACGGTCGACCAATGTCATCGGTCGCGTAGATAATTAAAGGCGATCGGACGTAGGGAAACGAGCAGTTTCTAGCAGTAACGGCATCTATCTGACTGTGGTAAAAGTAAATTATGATAAGGAATATGTGTATTATGCATGAGGATGTCGACTACATGCAAACACATGCTCGTGCAGGCCTGGGAAGCTTAGTATTTAGCATATTGCAAAGCTATCCGCATGAGCGATTCGCGCGAGCCGACCTAACCATTATTGTTATAACATAAGTTGTTTAGTTGTAATTCCTGTCTGACCTTTCGATTAGGCAGTATTTTCACGTCACCACCACTAAATTCCTCTTGTTTCAAGTCCGAAACCACTGCCAGGTATTTCGACATACCCCCAGCGCTCGTTGCCGATCCTTTTACTAATAACCCCTTCTGTTTCGGTCGTTAACGGCGTTTCAGCAGTCTCTTTTTATACTCATCGATTGCGATAACCCTAGCATCGGTAACTTAGCAGTTAGCAATCGCTAGAAATTCCGAGAACGTATTAACAAGCTAACAAACAGTAGTGCTGATAGCGCCGTTCCATGACAGCATGTCGACGCACGCGGTCTGGATGGCACCGGATGGCTAGAATCGCCTGTCGCAAAGGTGACCTCAGTGCCTCGCCGCATGAGAAGTTGAGCAATAGAAATCATTATGTCTCCTCGTCGTCACCCCGTGGTAGCGGTTGTGGCCGGTGCAGGTGGGCAACATGCAGAACATTGTTACGGTTGCCGACATCCCTTTAACAGAAGGGCAGCTGTGGCAACGCTGATCACGGCAACAGCAGTGACGAAGACACTGAACGTAAAAGCAACCCAACGATATTCTTGCGACAACAACTTAATCGGTCGCTGGTGACTTATTGTGGCCAGTAGCGTTTGGCAACCCATTGTTGAAGCAACAGCTGCAGTAGAAAGCAGTGGCAATCCTGTTGCTTTGTAGCAACTGTTTTGTCACCAATCCCCTGCCACTTTAATTCTCTTCCTCCCTCGCCTTCATGCTGAATTTGATTCGTTTTCCGTGTTTGTCTGTGTAACACGACTGCTTTCGACGTTGCGTTCGACCTCTGACCGCAAAATCCCCGTACCTTAATCCCCGCTTGCTTACGTCGCTTAAGCGGATCGATTAGAAGTCAGCGCAGACTTGCAACCATTGTTGTTATTGTTGCTGTTGTTGTCGTCGTCGTCGTCGTCGACGTTTCTATGTGGTCGTCATGGTAAATTGGTATTAGACCAAGCGACTCTATTGATCACTACAAATTTACCATGGCGTCTACTGCCTAAATAGAACAGATATAGAAAAACGCCAACTAGACGCGTTTCCTATGCCATGGGACTGTTACTGCCGTTGGCATTGCTCAATGGCAATCACCAACCCGAATGTCAAGCAGGCGACCGTACGTCGGCGGAACGGCGATAACACTGACCATGATATCGCCGAGTTGAATACCTCCTCTGAGACTGGGGTGGGCGTACGGCTGGTTAGGGAGCTATCGATGGTGCATTGTATGGCCGTCAACGATGTAGCGAGTCTGTATCTGCGCGACAAGGCCTCATAAGCTACGCAGCTAGTAGAGGTAGGATAGTAGCAGGTTAATAGGTAAATAGTCTGGTTAGTTAGCAGGTGGGTGACGCACCCATTGCCACTGTTGGCGGTCAACAGCAGCTGGATAGGTAGCTACTGAACGCGGTTGTACGGGATCAGAGGGGGGTGTGACCAAACGAGCGGGCGGCAAACCCATAGCGGACGAATGAGCAAGCGAGCGAACAGCGAATGGGCAACAAAGTCGTCGATTCAGCTCGACTCGACCCAATATCAACATCATTCTGCCTAACGTTGCAGTGTTCTCTGCGTCTCTCCATCCGTTGTTGGCTATCGTTGTCGGCTGTCGGTGGCTAACGGGCGCTGCAGTCGCGGCCGCTGCTGCCATCGGCGCTACTGCCACCAATCCGACCGCTGCATCGAATGAGACAACGCGGAACTTTGCGGCGACCGAATCATCGCCAGCGGCATTAATGCCGTCGGTCGTAGAGCCAGCCAAGCGCCTGTCGGGCGCGGCTCTGTTCGGGGCGTGGGTGGTGGCGATGGTCGTGGCAGCCGTGAGGTGGTCGTCGTGGTCGTGGCATGCCAAAGAACGGGGATGAGCAGCGTCAGCGGCTGGCCTGGGTGAGTCAGGTTCAGTAGCCCTATTGCTGCTGCTACCGCTGGCTTGCTGCATGCGCCTGCGCGGCCAGCGAGTCAGCAGGCATACTCGAAGGGGCGGCAGCAGCAGCAGCAGCAGCAGCAGCAGCAGCAGTAGCAGCAGCAGGACTGTGCGTCTGAGCGACTGGCATTTGTTCGCTTGCGCGCTCGCTTGTGCGCCTGTTGGCTGCGGCTTCGCAGCACAGCCCGGGCAGTACAGTCGGACTACATCGGAGCGAACGGACATCACCACCTCTACAACCGCCGGCCGGGCTCTCTGACTGCTGCGCGGTATCTGCCTACTTGCCTTCCTTTCAGCCAGTCTGCCTGCCTGTAAGCTCGCTTGGTCAGGCAATCGTTTGGTCGTTCCGCTGACAGGGCGGCCGGTCCTTCGTTTAACGGCCAGCTCGCTGCTGGCCGAGCAGCCAACAACTAGCGACCGTCGAGGAAACGAGCAGGACTGCTGGGGTTCCGCAGTCCCTGGACAGCAGCCTGCCCGCCCGCCTGCCTGCCTGCCTGGCTAACTCCTGGAGCGGCTGCTGCTGCTGCATGGGAGCGAGAAACGAGCGTGGGATTCTCGAGCTACAACCAGCCGAGAAGAGTCTGGTGATGGTCGTAGTGGAATCGCACGACCCCCAACAGACTCCTTCTACTGATATCCCCCCCCCCCCTTGCCTCGCCATCGTCTCCCTATCCAATCCCCTATCCAAGCGACGAGTCACCATTGCTATAACCCACCCACGACTTCTAGAGCCCCCTCGACGTTGCGCCGACACTGCCCCGCCGGCTGCCATCCATGTGTGTGCTTCGACCGTCTCCTAGATAGGAAAAAAGGGAGAAGCTTCTCTGGCGAGTTCTGTGTGGCAGCCAAGCTGACGTAGGTGCCTAGATGTTGACACTTTTCTGTTTTTTGTTTTACCGTTGGCTCTACTTTTTTTTCCTCCTCTGAGACTGGGGTGGGCGTACGGCTGGTTAGGGAGCTATCGATGGTGCATTGTATGGCCGTCAACGATGTAGCGAGTCTGTATCTGCGCGACAAGGCCTCATAAGCTACGCAGCTAGTAGAGGTAGGATAGTAGCAGGTTAATAGGTAAATAGTCTGGTTAGTTAGCAGGTGGGTGACGCACCCATTGCCACTGTTGGCGGTCAACAGCAGCTGGATAGGTAGCTACTGAACGCGGTTGTACGGGATCAGAGGGGGGTGTGACCAAACGAGCGGGCGGCAAACCCATAGCGGACGAATGAGCAAGCGAGCGAACAGCGAATGGGCAACAAAGTCGTCGATTCAGCTCGACTCGACCCAATATCAACATCATTCTGCCTAACGTTGCAGTGTTCTCTGCGTCTCTCCATCCGTTGTTGGCTATCGTTGTCGGCTGTCGGTGGCTAACGGGCGCTGCAGTCGCGGCCGCTGCTGCCATCGGCGCTACTGCCACCAATCCGACCGCTGCATCGAATGAGACAACGCGGAACTTTGCGGCGACCGAATCATCGCCAGCGGCATTAATGCCGTCGGTCGTAGAGCCAGCCAAGCGCCTGTCGGGCGCGGCTCTGTTCGGGGCGTGGGTGGTGGCGATGGTCGTGGCAGCCGTGAGGTGGTCGTCGTGGTCGTGGCATGCCAAAGAACGGGGATGAGCAGCGTCAGCGGCTGGCCTGGGTGAGTCAGGTTCAGTAGCCCTATTGCTGCTGCTACCGCTGGCTTGCTGCATGCGCCTGCGCGGCCAGCGAGTCAGCAGGCATACTCGAAGGGGCGGCAGCAGCAGCAGCAGCAGCAGCAGCAGCAGCAGTAGCAGCAGCAGGACTGTGCGTCTGAGCGACTGGCATTTGTTCGCTTGCGCGCTCGCTTGTGCGCCTGTTGGCTGCGGCTTCGCAGCACAGCCCGGGCAGTACAGTCGGACTACATCGGAGCGAACGGACATCACCACCTCTACAACCGCCGGCCGGGCTCTCTGACTGCTGCGCGGTATCTGCCTACTTGCCTTCCTTTCAGCCAGTCTGCCTGCCTGTAAGCTCGCTTGGTCAGGCAATCGTTTGGTCGTTCCGCTGACAGGGCGGCCGGTCCTTCGTTTAACGGCCAGCTCGCTGCTGGCCGAGCAGCCAACAACTAGCGACCGTCGAGGAAACGAGCAGGACTGCTGGGGTTCCGCAGTCCCTGGACAGCAGCCTGCCCGCCCGCCTGCCTGCCTGCCTGGCTAACTCCTGGAGCGGCTGCTGCTGCTGCATGGGAGCGAGAAACGAGCGTGGGATTCTCGAGCTACAACCAGCCGAGAAGAGTCTGGTGATGGTCGTAGTGGAATCGCACGACCCCCAACAGACTCCTTCTACTGA